>NW_026530547.1:300000-377500 GCF_024509145.1 Vidua macroura
TTCCTGCTCAACAGCCCACCTCGCTCACCTACCCCTTTGGACTGTGCTTTAGACTGAGCCAGTCCTGCCAGAAAAGCAGCTTTAAACACACCTCTAGGTAGGCACTGATGCAGATAAAGCACATCCATTCCCCTCTGCCCAGGGCGAGTCCCCTGCACATCTGGCAGCCTGCAAAATCTAACACCCCGTCAGGGTCCAATGCATTGTTCCACCCCAAAGCATTCATGCCGTTTGTTTTGTTAAATCTGAAGTAGTTACTGCAGGTCCTTGGCCTTCAAAGGCCAACGCTGCCACTCTGGAGGGAATCCCGTGACCCCGAGCATTTGATGGCGACCACACCAAAGCAAGAGGTGGCTACTTCAGCAGGAGAATGGCAAAGGGCAACTTTGTGCCTTTGTGTCCCCAGCCTTCCCCCCACTGTTTTAGCAATTTAGGCAGCTTCAGCAGAGGTTATTTGTGTTGGCTTAGTGCAAATCAGGACTCCCAGTCCACCACTACCAGCAGTTTGCACTGACAACAGGACCTGGACACTGAGGTATTTTGCTGGAGGCAAGCCTGTCACAAGCACACACCCTCTTCAAACTTCACATCAAACAGAAAGGAAAAGAGCAGGAAAAGGCTACCTTCTGATGAGGCTCACTCTTGTCTAGAACTGGGTTAATGCTGGGCAGAATACTCCTCCTGGCTTCGATCTTCTTCTTCATGCTGAAAAACTTTTCCCACAGGGACTTAGAGGGACGCAGCTGAAAGGCAAAAATAAACCAGCGAGAGCCTCAGAGATGGGCTTGTTCAGAAAGGCTTGGCTTGAACGAGTGGCACTGGTGAACAATTTGAGAACACATAGTCTAGGACAGTCCTGGAAGCCCTGGAATTTTCCTGCTGAAATACTTAGCACCAATAAATTATTAGTACAGAGTGCAATACACATACTCCAACCACGTGGCCCTGTCCCATTAGCTTCTCCGTGATTTAATGTGACATCTTGGGGGAGTTCTGCTCTTTGGGCATTTGTTTCCTCTTTAGTTTCATTGGATTGAGGCAGTGACCTTTTCAGAGAGTGGGGAGGAGCTCTCACAACTCCCCTAACCCCATCCCTGCACAACACTCAGAACTCCCAGCAAGGAGATGTCGCTGCTGTGTGAGTCCAAGAGAGGCAAGAAAGGAACGTTGTAGCAAGAGTGAGGTGCACAGGAATGTGTCCAAGTTTTCCTTCTCTCTGTTCATCAGCATTTGTTTTCTCTGTCTGGGCTCACAGGCCCCTCCAGAGAAGAAAACAGAGGGATCTCCTTGACAGAGCCTCAGCAGTGGGGCATCTTCAGTCCAGTGAGCTCCAGACCCCAAGGGACCTTTGTGGCCCTGACTCCAGCGCTGCCTGCAGGGCTGGATCTGCGCCCACACAGGAGACGAGAGAGAACAGCTGGCTTGGAACCTCTTCTAGCTGGGACCAGCCGTGTCTCTCAAGGCTTTGGGCAGAGCTTGAGCTTCCCCCCACCAACATGCCCAGGTGCCCAAGGGCAGGTTGGTGAGAGCAGCACAGGTGAGTGCCCAGCCTGACAGAAGGAATTGCTGTGGCAATTCTAACTACTAGATATCTAACTAACTAACTAACAACTTGTGACTTTGTTTTTGAGAGTCTAGCCACAGGTGGATCTGATTGGTTATTAGGTTCAAACAATTGTCACTAGACTCCAATTAAGTAATCACTCTAGGTGAACAATTTTCTAAACACAATCCACATAGGAAAAACAAGGAGCAGAAATAGAAATTATTTTCTCTTTCTTTTTCTCTGTGCACCTGGATGAAAAATCTTGAGAGAGAGAGAAATGTGCTTACTACACAGCACAGGTGAGTGCCCAGCCTGACAGAAGGAATTGCTGTGGCAAAGGGAAAGGGAGAGAACACACGCTCCGGGCTTCAGCTGCACATTGCTTTAACTTGGCTCCGGTGGCACAGCCAGGCAAGAGCCTGAGGCAACACACGGCGTTCCCTACTGCACCAGGACAGCCCCCACCAACAGGAGCAGGGCACAAAGAGGTGGGGAGGGGGTCTGCAGCTTCACAGCGCTGCTGGACAACAGGGGCAGGGAGAGGAGGGACGCGAGGGGAGTTTCCAGCCTTAACACAGCCCCAGTGGCTACTTACAGTAAAAGACTTCAGCATTTCCCTGGACCAAGGACGAGGTGTCGGTGTCTTTTTTGGGAATCCAGAAGCCATTTTGAAGGGAGGATATCCCAGATGAGCGACAAAGCCTCAACGAAACCAGAAGGAGCAACAATGGAACTCTCAAAATCCAGAACCCAATTTGTGGCAGATTCAAGGCATATACTGGTGCTAAAGATGTGATATTATTTGAAAGTAGCAATAGACAGAGTCAGACTTGCCCCGCCCCAAGGAGGTACCTGGGAGGTCCCACCTTGCCCAAATCTGCCTTAATCCATTGGAGTCTTACCTTTTGCGAGACCTCACCACAGAGAAGACCAGAAGAGGATTTTATGGTATGCTGATGGGATCCATGGAATGGTGACCTCTTTTACTTAATCTGTCTCTGTCACTCTCTTTCTTCTCCCTCTTCCCAACCCCCCATCCCATCCCCCTCCACCCCCACTTTTTCTATTTCTTTCTCTCTCTCTTCCTCACATTTACTGTCACATAAAATCCAGACTATTGACTTTGGCATATGGTCTCGTTTGCACCTCAATTCAGAGGCATCTCCCTAATACTTTTAATAACCAGATGATAACAACCCACTGAAACTTGACCAGAACTCATTCACCTTTAAGCAGTTTAAGCAATCACTATAGGAAAAAAAAAATTATAGACTAGCACATTTAGAAAATGTTGCATTTCCTCAGTGAAAAAAAAGCACAATCAGTAGACCATATGTCATTCATCCACTCACTGAACTGCTGCACCAGAAGACTGGCATTATCACATCCTGTACTTCCCTTTGGCATTCTCTTTCAGAGCCCAGATGAGACAAAACCAAAAAGTTCAACTTTAGTCAATCTTTACCTTCAAAGGAAATTCAGGACTCCTGTGCAGAGACCAATGCTCTGCAAATTCCGGAATCCTGTGCAGAGACCAAAGCTCTGCAAATTCAGGAATCCTGTGCAGAGACCAATGCTCTGCAAATTCAGGAATCCTGTGCAGAGACCAATGCTCTGCAAATTCAGGAATCCCGTGCAGAGACCAATGCTCTGCAAATTCCGGAATCCTGTGCAGAGACCAATGCTCTGCGTTTTGAGGACTCCCGTGCAGAGACCAATGCTCTGCGTGTTCAGGAATCCTGTGCAGACACCAATGCTCTGCGTGTTGAGGAATCCTTTGCAGAGACCAATGCTCTGCGTTTTGATGAATCCTTGGCAGAGACCAATGCTCTGCAAAATCAGGAATCCCTTGCAGAGACGAATGCTCTGCGTGTTGAGGAATCCCTTGCAGAGACCAATGCTCTGCGAACAATTCGCTTGTGAATGGCGAGTGTAGCCGCCTGCACGAGCCCAGGCTGGCACAAGCAGCCAGGAGCGCGGTCTGTGGCCACTGAGCTGTTCCGCAGCACAGCAGCCCCGCACGTCACAGCCGCCGCCGCCGCCGCGTTCGCGGTTACCAGGCACCCACGGCACCCGATCGTCGGGGCCGGGCGGGGCCGGGCCGGGCGGGGCCGGGCCGAGCCGCAGCGACTTTCAAAGGCGATCGTCACTTGAGCTACTGACTTGACTTTGGTGCTTTCTGAAGAGTTTTTCTCCAAGTATTTAGGAAAGCTTCAAATGTGGTGATAAAGGCACCCCTGGCAGGCCTATCCATTGCTCTTGGGGTAGCACTAGTATTCTACCCTGGCTTGAACACCAGGAGGGGCTGAGGGAGCTGGGAAAGGGGCTCAGCCTGGGAAAAAGGAGGCTCAGGGGGGACCTTCTGGCTCTGCACTACTCCCTGACAGGAGGGGACGGGAGGGTGCTGCGAGTTCAGGAGGCGACGGAGCGGCGTGGCTCCCACTGTCCCCTCTTCCACAACTCCCTACAACTCCCTTCTACCTCTCCACGTCCCTGCCCCCCCATTTCTGTGACCCTGAGACCCCCCTGCACTCCCATTCCTGAGAACCGAGATGTCCTTTTACCCCTTTGCCCGGCCGGCACTGAGACGCCCCTGTCCCTCGGCTGTGCCCTGTCCCTCGGCTGTGCCCTGTCCCTGTCCCCTGTCCCTCGGCTCTGTGGGCTGGGGGTGGCAGCAGGACCCGGGGCAGCCCTGGGGGAGAACAGCCCTGAGCCCCAGCTCAGCCAGTTCCCCCAGTTCCCCCCAGGTCACTCCCAGCCACTTTCAGTTACACTCACTATGTTCCCAGTATCATCCTCGTCACTCCCAGTATGATTCCAGTTGCTCTCAGTGGCCCCTAGCATAGACCCAGTCACTCCAGGTATGATCCCAGTCTTCCCCAGTATGGTCCCAGTCAATCCCAGTTGCCCCCAGTGTAGACTCAGTCACTCCCAGTTGCTCTCAGTGTGTTCCCAGTCACTCCCAGTACAGTTACAGACACTCCCAGTACATCCCAGATGACCTCAGCATACTCCTAGTCATTCCCAGTCACATCCACTCAGCCCAGTAAGGTTCCAGTTTCCAGCAGTATGATCCCAGTCACTCTCAGCCACTCCCAGTCAATCCCGGTTGGTGCCACTATGATCCCTGTTGCCCCAGTTCTGGTCCTGCTGGGTCCCAGTGTGCTCTGATCCTGCTCCCTGTGGGTCCCAGTCCTGGGTGCGGTGTGTCCCGCTGTATCCCGGTGTCCCAGTCCATCCCAGCCTGTCCCAGTCCATGCCGGTCCCTCCCGGCAGCCGCAGCCGTTTCCCAGATCCTGCCCCTCCCGCCCCCGGAGCTGCAGCCGGACGCCCCCCAAGATGCTGCCGGGGCTCGGGGGCTTCGTGTTGGGCTTCGTCTGCTGGGCTGGGGCTCAGCTTCCCCTGCAGGAGAAGGGGAGGAAGGTCCGGGGGTCGTGTCCCCCCTGGGAGCGCGTCTGACTCCCCCATGTCCCCCCATGCCGGGGTCACCCCCTTTTCTCTCCCCAGAGTCCTGCCCCAGCTCCTGCTCCCCTCTGGGAGGGGCTTCGGGGAGCCCCCCTGGGACCCCGTTGGAATCCCCATTCCTGGGGTCCTGCGGGACCCCCCCGCAGCTCCTTCCCCACTTCCAGGACCCCCTGTACCCCCTTATCCTGCCCTGACATCCCCTGCACTCCCTTTGCCGGCTCTCCTCCTCTGGCAGCCCCTGGATCCCCCGTTTCCCTAACTCCGGGCACCCCCGGACCCCCATTCCCGGTCAGCCCGGGGCACCTCACCCCCAGGCCTCCCTTTGCTGGGAAACCCGGCCTGGGCACGGGGCTCTGCAGCCGCTCTGCGATCTGTGATCGCCCCAAGGAAAGGGAGAGAAGAGCGAGAGGCACAGAAGGGAATCGCCAGCCAGGGATCGCAGTCCCAGCGCCCGCTCCTGCTCCGCCGGGGCTGGGAGCCGCAGCCGCAGGAAAAAATGGATCCGCGGATGGCGGGGCTTGCCCCGCTTCGGGCCGAAGCCGGCGGGTTCCAGGCAGGCTTGGAGCGCAGGGCCCGGCAGCTGAGCCCAGCCCGGCCCGGGGGTCCCGCAGGGAGCGGCCGAGGAGCTGCCGGGGGATGCCAGGAGGGGATCCCGGGGAATTCTCTGGAATTCCCCCGTCCCCTCCCCCCTCGCTCCCTCGGGCACTTTTGCTTCGGCCTTTCCCGCCCTGCGCCGCCGGGATCTGCCCGGTGCCTGGTGACGTCATTGCAGCCTCGGGCTGCCATTGGCGGGCAGCAAAGAGCGGCGCCAATGGCGGGGCCGGAGGCGGCTCTGGGGGCGGGGCCGCAGCGGAGCAGAGCGATGGCTCCAGCGCTGGGGCTGGGGGCGCTCCTGGGGCTCCGGGGGGGGGCGGCGAGAGGTGAGAGGGACCCCCGGCACCGGGACTCTTTGATCGCCCGTTCCGGAGCACCGAGGGGCCCCTGAACCCCCATTCCTGGGCGCCGCCATCCCCCCGCACCCCCATTCCCGGCATGGGTTCCACCCTGCACCCCCTTATCCGGCACCAACAACCCCTGCACCCCCTTCCCGGCCATCCCGCCTCTCTCAGCCCCCAGAGCCCCCTTTTCCTTCGCCCACAGACCCCCTGGACCCCTATTCCTGCCTTTCCCACCACCCAGCCCCTGCTTTCCTCAACACCGAAAACACCCGGGACCCCTAGTCCCAGCCATCCTGGGTTTTCCATCAGGATCCTCGAGTCCAGCTGCTGGCCCTGCACAGGACACCCCAACAATGCCAGCCTGGGCCTGGCAGCGCTGTCCAAACGCTGCTGGAGCGCAGAGAGCCCTGGAGCTGTGACCCTTCCCTGGGGAGCCTGGTCAATGTCCCCACAGCCTCTGGGGAAAAACCTTTTCCTGAGATCCAACCTAAGCCTGCCCCGACTCAGCTGCAGCCGCTCCCTCCACTCCTGTCCCTGGGCACCAGAGTGAAGAGGTTCCCACAGCTCCCAGCCAGGGACCCGCTCCCAAGGCTGCTGCCATGGCCACCAGGGCTGGCACCAGCTGGGATGCTCAGTCTCCACCAGCCAGGGTTTAGGAATGGGATTCCCCAATTTCCTGCTCCTGCTAAAACCGCTCTGCTACTCGCTGCCCTCCCGCCTCCCATGGAAAGCACAAAAGGCAAAGATCCCCGGCTGGGATAAGAACAATTTATTGGGAACAGCAACCACATAAGGAAGAAATAGGAACACAAACAATATTGAACACAGAAGAGATAAGAAAACTACACCACCACCGACTGTCTCTTCCCAGCCACCTATTCCCTCCTACCTGGAAAGGACACCCTCCTCCTCAGGAGAGAGAGAGAGAGTCCCTTTCCTGCCCCTGGCAATGACCTGAGGTGGGAGTGAATGTTATGACAGCACCACGGCCAGACCCTCATGTTCTTTGAGCCCACCTCATGTCATTGCCAGAGGCAGGAAAACAGACAGGTTTCTTCCCAGCATGGATCACAGGGAACATGGGTCACCAGGGCTCTTCCCAATGTTGGTCCTCCAATGGGGGATGAAGCTGGAGCAGTGCACAAAGCTCTTCCTGCAGTCAGGGCATTTGCAGGCCTTCCCTTACTGGTGCCTCCATTGGTGTTCAGTCAAGTGAGAGTTCCTGGAGAAGCTCTTCCCACATTGGGGACACTCGTAGGGCTTCTCCCTGGTGTGGATGCGGCGGTGGCTGATGAGGTGGGAGTTTTGCTTGAAGCCCTTCCCACAGTCAGGGCAGCGGAAGGGCCTCTCCTCGGTGTGAATCCGCTCATGCAGAAGGAGATGGGAGCTGGTGTGAAACCTCTTCTGACACTCAGAGCACTCGTAGGGCCTCTCCCTGGTGTGGATGCGTTGGTGGGTGACAAGGTGTGAGTTTTGCTTGAAGCCCTTCCCACAGTCGGGGCAGCGGAAGGGCCTCTCATCTGTGTGAATCCGCTGGTGCAGGATCAGATGGGAGCTGATCCGAAACCCCTTCTGACACTCAGGACACTCGTCGGGCCTCTCCCCGGTGTGGGTGCGTTGGTGGGTGATGAGCTCAGAGCTGCACCTGAAGCCCTTCCCACATTCCCCACACTTGGAGGGCCATTCCCCAGTGTGGATCATCTGGTGGCGGATCAGGTTGGAGCTCCGGCTGAAGCTCTTCCCACACTCCAAGCACTTGTAGGGCTTCTCCCCATCACGAAGCTGCTCATTCACCACCAGCTCCGACATCTGGCTGAAGCTTTGTCCACTTTCCTGGCACAGACTGGGTCTCTCCTCCTCAGAGCACCCTGGGTTGGGTTTGGAGCCGCTCCTCCTGTGGGATCTCTGGCGCTTTTCCTCCCCATTGGATTCCAGCACTGTGGAACCACTCAAAACGGCCTCTTCCATGAGGCTCTGCTGCGGGGATTTGTCCTCCCTGGTCTCCATCTTCAGCTCCTTGTCTGGGGGAGGAAGAACAAGGACAGGATGGGATTTGCCTCCATGCCAGAGGGAAGGGGAAGGAGATGCCCCCAGTGCATCCCCGGGCGGTCGGCGCTGGCAGCGGGGTTGTCCTGCAGCCGGGGGCAATGCTGGGCTGGGAGATGGAGCAGGAGAGGGGGGGAAAGGGGCAGTGACTTCCTCCTCACCTGCCTGGGTGTCCTGGGGCATTGTCTCGGTCTGAAATAACAGGTGTCTGCTAAGAAAGACAGGATCCTCTCTTGAAATAGAAAATGGAAACCCCTTCCCTGCAAATAATGATGATTTTGAAATTAAGGGTTTCTCAGGGAAAAATATGGGCATAGGAATAACAGTTCTTTCCTAGAAAAACACAAATGCGATAGCACAAAATAAAAACCACTGACTGAGTCAGAATAGGACTTGGCACCCTGTGGGTCAGGATGCTGGCAGCAGTCCCAGGAAATGGGGGCTGCAGACCTCCTGCAGTATGACAGGTGTGGTTGTATTGAAGCAGTGATCCTGTAGAAGGGTGAAGTTTTCCTCTGAGGGTCCAGTGGTGGTGTTGTTGGGAATCTTCCTCTGGGAATCCAGTGGAGAAGAAAAGCTGCTCCACTGAGAATGCAGTGGGAAAAGGATGCCGATGGTGTTCAAAGTCCGAGATTATATCCAGGCAGGAATGCTTGGCCCCTCCCCCTGGGCGGAGCATCTCACAATGGGATGATGTCATTTTTCTCAGTCCTGCAGGGACATTCAATGGCCCATTAAGAGAAGATATTTCCTGCAGGAAAGATTGGTTGTGGAAGAGATAAAGAAAACTGGTCAATTAACAGAAGATAACTGTATCACTTCTAAGAGATGGGAATTGATTACACACCCCCAGCTCCATCATGTAATTTAGAGATATTGACCCTTGTTCTGCCACTGCAAGATTTGGGAGAAAATACCTTGGACCACTATTTTTCCATTTTCACAGACCTTGGAGAGGACCCAAAAATCTCCCAAGATGGGGTTTGGAGGCCTCATCACACAACCAGCAGGTAGAGGCTGCGGGCTCTGGGCTCAGTGGCATGGAGACTGAGGAGAGAACAGGAGTAGCCTGGGAGGGGCTGAAGGGTGGTTTCAGAGATGGTGGAGCTTTTCTTCCTAGAGGAGATAAGCATGAGAAGGAAATAATGGCCCCAAGGGCAGCTGGAGGGGCCCAGACTGGACAGCAGGAGAAAGGAATTTCTCTCCCAGGGCAGGGCTGTGGTGCAAGACGTCCCCCAGGAGCAGCCTGGAGCAGCCCAAGGCTTTGTGTGGCCTGGCAGCTGCTGTGCACAGCCCAGCAGGGCTGGGCCACTGCCTGCAGCCAGCCCAGGCACAGCCCAGAGGCACAGAGAGCTTCAATCAGTCAGGGCTGGGAAGGTGCTGAGAAGTGCCTGGGGCACAATCACTGCCAGCCCTTGACACAGGAACCTCTGGCTGCAGGACAATGCAGCTGCAGCTCCTGCAGTGTTCTCCTAAGGCTGGAACATCCCAATGCCCACAGACTCTGTGAGTCCATTCTCTGAGGCCAGGGGTGCCCAGGGCTGTCCTGCAGAGCAGGGTCCTGCAGCCCAGGGCACTGTGCTAGGTCAGGGCCTCTGCTGCCTGCCAGGGACAGCTCTCAGCCAGCCCTGGGTGCTTCTCACAGCACTGGGGGACAAGATCTGGCTGCAAGGAGACAGCTGGTAAGGCTTGGAAGTGTTCTCCTTCTGTGCTGAGGATGCTGCATTGTTCAGGACTGCTCCCAGCACGGCATTGAACTGCAGAGCATTTCCAAGTAGATTCTACAGGGAGAACAGCAAGGCAGGGGCTGCATAAATGGGAAAATCCTTCTTTTTCAATCTACTGCTCTGGGATGTCTGGATGAGAAATTGTACATAGATATACGTCTCAGTTCAGGTGAAGAAAAATAAACAAGTTTTCTCTCAGATCTGAATGAAGCAGGCAGTGACAGAAATAAGAACAGGGCCTTTAGAGGAAGCATCTGTGTTGCTTTTCCAGCCTGCTCAGGGTTGCTCTGACGTTGCCATCAGAGGCTGCAGAGCCAGAGCTGCCCCTGGGCAGTGCCTGAGCTGGGAGGGCTCTGTAGGGCAGAGCTGAGCCCCCAGGGCTGGGCTGGGCTCTGGCAGCTCAGGCAGGGCCCAGCCCAGGGCACAGGGAAGCAGCTGCTGGCAGGGACAGCTCCAGGCAGCAGAGTCCTGGGCAGGCAGTGGGGGAAATGTGCCCCTGTGAAAAATCCATATTATATACCTCTACGCACATATTTACTATATGTATTATGCTGAAAGTTATGCTGTATTAACATTTTAATAATATAGTAAATGTAGTTTTGTAATCAAAATTAAGCATTAGTAGTTAAAATAGAAACTATGTGTGTGAGATCTTCTTTTTATTAGAAAAGGAGAAGATAATCAAGGAATTCTTCACACAAAGATAACAATTACAGAAACCCCTAAATTTTCCAGAGAAGAGGAATTTTTGGTTTTCCTTATCAACAGAAACAAAGTTCTTCAAGCCTGACTTAGACTCCAAGGTGCCTGGGGATTAACAGAAACTTTTTGACAAGTACCATATGAATTTCTTGTTTTAAATAAAATATATGCAAAATCATGAAGTGTTTTGTATATGCAACAGGTTACCCCTCTAAAGGAGTAAATTCTCTTTTAATGGGGTCCTTTTTCTGGCTCGTTTTTGTCCAGAGAGAGGTACCCAGCCCGGGCTGTAACTCTTTGCTGTTATTGTCTCATAAATTGTCCTAACTCTAATTGTCTAACTTTTATTACTATACTTGTATTATTATTTTTGTAACCATTTTATTTTTATTAAACTTTAATACATTTTAAAAGAAGTGATTGGCATTTTTCACACCCCCAAGCTGTGCTGGGATATTTAAAGTCCTCTCCAAACTCACCTATTCCAGGATTACTTTTTTTACAGATGCCCATGCCAAGACAGCACAAATGTCCAACAGCAGCTCCATCAGCCACTTCCTCCTGCTGGCACTGGCAGACACGCGGCAGCTGCAGCTCCTGCACTTCTGCCTCTCCCTGGCCATCTCCCTGGCTGCCCTCCTGGGCAACGGCCTCATCATCAGCGCCGGAGCCTGCGGCCACCACCTGCACACGCCCATGTTCTTCTTCCTGCTCAACCTGGCCCTCAGCCACCTGGGCTCCATCTGCACCGCTGTCCCCAAAGCCATGCACAATTCCCTCTGGGACACCAGCACCATCTCCTACGCAGGATGTGCTGCACAGCTCTTTTTCTTTCTGTTCTTTATAGGAGAAGAGTTTTCCCTCTGGACAGTGAAAAATAGGGTAGAAACTGTTGCAAAATAGTTAATAATATGCTGTTGAAAGGTTTGGTTCTTATATTTTAAAAGGAGTTAAAAGGGTAGTTATAAGAAAAATGGCACTCAACTTACTTTTCTTAAGTGCTCTTCTTTTCAAGCACTTTAGAAAAGGTCTTCCTGGTCCGTTTCCCTGGCTCCCCATTTCTCTCTTCTCTTGGCTTGCTGTTCTTCTCTGCCTTCTTGATTCAAGGCATCAGAAGCAGTCCTGCACTCATTGCTTGATTGCTGATTGTATCTCCTGGCCATCTAGTAAGTGCTTGAATGCCCCTGGGAAGGTGTGAATTGTCCCAGCTGATAGCCATGCACTGAGGGTTCAGAGATAATGGCCCTGCAGCTGCCCCTCCCTCTGTCGGTTGGTGTTTCCCAGCTGGTGTTATCCTTATCAGGCTGGTGACTCATCTTGGGATCAGTTTTCCTTCCAGCCCCTGCTCTTTTTTCTTTTTGGCAAGGAGGCACTTGGTTTGAAGCTTGGCCAGAGCCAAGGGTTAGCAGAGCAAGGTGCTCTGGATGCCTTCCAGCCTCAGCAGGCCACATGGCATGGGCCAGCACAGGCTGTCCCACATGGCCCCATCCCAGTGCCTGTTGCTCTGCTGCTCTGGACACCCATTTCTCTTTCTCACTCTGCTCTCCTGAGCGCCCTTCTGTGCTTCAGTTCTTTCAGTGCTGCTGTGCCCTCAGCAGATGCTTTTCAAGGCCCAGGACCACGTTCCACTCTCCATTATGTTTTTGCCCTGGTCAGGTGGGAGTATTCAAGGGTGAGTGAGACTTCTTGAGCAATGCTTTTCCCTCCGGGTGCAGATCAGCTCTTGGAAGGGAACCGGGGAGTCCCAGGGGATGCGATGTTGTCATTTCTGCCCTGTCCCGGCCCCACTGGCCACCTGCTGTTCTTGGACCCACCAGCAACCCCACAAGGGAAGGATCCTGGGGGGGTCCCGGGCAAGACAAACAGCTCTTGAACCTTCTCCATCCTCAAGGCATCACTGACAAAAGCCCACGGGCTCCTGAATGGGTCCTGGACATCCCTGCCAAGGATGAATGGAGACTCAGTGCCAGTCCCACGAGGGTGAATTGGCCACTCCTTCCCAGTGAGACCTTCCTAGGTCTCCAGCACAGACAGTCTGTGGCATCCTGTCATGCCTCCAGAAAGATGGATGGATTCTGCCCCTTTGGAATGGGGGTTTCCAAGCACAGTGCATCAGTGTCCACCAGAGACACATCCTTGATGCTGCCTTGGGGCTGCTGTGCCAGCCCACTGATCCCACCTGTGCCAGGGGCCCTGACTGTCCCTTTTGGATGCTGGGATGGACATAGGGCCTCTTGCTGCTCAGGGAAGGGATCTGTGGGGTTTGTTCCTGCCAAGCAGAATTGCCTAGAGCAGGGTGGCAAGTCTGAGCAGCCCTTCTGCTCTGCCTCACAGACACTGGAGCAGGAGTTCTCCTGCAGAAATGCTTTGGGGCCTTTGGGCTTCCTTCCAGGAACTGTATCTGAGCTTCCTCACCACAGGGAGGTTCCCCATGCAATCTCCTCATGTCCAAGTCGCCAGTGCTGCAGCCAGAACTGGGGGTGACACATGGGCTGTGCCACCAGCACCTTTCCTTGGAGCAGGAAGAGGCTGACTCCCTGTGACTGGGACAGTGGTTGGAAATGAGAGGGAAAACACATCCTTCCTGAAAGGCTGCACAGCCATAGGAACAGATTCTGCAAAACTGAGAAAGAGCCCAGAGGGAAGCAGGGACATTCCCATGGGGTCCCCAAAGCTGGGGGGCCAATCTGCCCACACTGGGAGCCTCCGTGAATGTCCAGCTCGTTCTCCTGGGGCTGTCAGCACGGGGTCCATTGCCATCCGGTTCCATCCCCCTGACTGGCACTGATCTCCAAGGAAGCCTGGACCAAAGTTCAGCCAAAGCCTCAGCCAAAGTTCCCCAATTAGGACACTGCGGAGTCTTGCACAATTCCTTTTCAAGATGATGTCAGCACATCAATGACATCATAGCACTTGTCCATCTAGTCAAGAATCCCCCACGGGGACACTCTGCTCTCTCATCAATGGAGCACGAAGCAGCAACATTCCAGAGGAAAATCTTTGCCCATGGGCACTGCGCCTCCTTGGGCAAGTTCCAGAGCAAACAGTCAAGGCAGTGGCCTGAAATGTTTTCCCAGCTGGGTCACCAGAGATCCCGGATGCATCCACAGTGTCCCTGTGGAAAGAGAGAAGCAGGAGCCTTTCACTAATTTCACTTATGTCAAACAGGAATCACAGCCATGGACATGTCTTGTGAGCCACTTCTCCACTTCTTTTTTCCTTCTTGGAACCTATGGCAAATATCTGGATACTCCTGGGAAAAAAACCCAGGGACACTGGGATTCTCTGTGACTCAGGCAAGGCTCCCACAGGCTTCAGCACCCAAACCTTTGACCCCCACTGTGGTTCTCCTGAAAAATATGAGTGTCAATTCCCAAACAGGGACACAGGAAGGTTTTATGGCCGGGCAAAAGTTAGAGGAGTGGCATGTGGTGAACAGTTGAAAAAGTAGAAGTTTCCAAGTCCTTGAACTTCAGAGGCTACAAGGAGAAAGCTTGAAGTTTTTATGGTCCATTAATCTCTGTCTTCCCTCTGTTCATCTGGCACATTCCAAGTCCAGAGCAGATTATGGGAAGGAGACCTGCAGGAAGAGTTGAAGGCTCATTGCCAGAGAGAGGAAGAAAAGGGGAAGGAGGGAAAAGAATTCCAATTGCTTTTTTAGCACTAGGACCACAAAAAGCTCTTCACCCATTGTCAACATCCCAAGGGTGAGGCACATTCCTCGTTTCTTACGCTAAAGTGCAGTAATATGGAAACTGTGCCTGGATTAGAACAAAACCACAGGCCAATAACTGACCCACTTTGGTTCCAAATCAGAAATCATGAAACTTCTCCCCGGATGTGTTTCCCTGCAGTAAAGAAGGCAGTTTGAAAAATTTTGTCCCAAGTTCCTTCTAAGTTCATGACTTCAGAAAAATTGGAACCGTCCTGGCAGCACAAAAGCAGCCACAATGAGCAGGATCAAACCCCCAGGTCATCCTTCAATGCACTCGATCCACACCTTCCACAGCCCAGCAGCAATTCCTGCCTCTGCCCCCCGCGCTGGGTCAGCCTGAAGGGATCGCTCTGTTGTGCGGGGCCGGCTCCTGCAGCGCTCGGAGCCGCTCTGTGTCCCGCAGCTCCACAGCTGCGGGGCCTGTGCCACCTCTATTCCATGGCTGTAGTTCCTGTTCCACCACTGTTCCACCTTTTCCATGCTCACTCCACTGCTGCTCAAAAGCTGTGTTGTGCTGTTTCAGCACACTTGCTCTGCTCCTCCACCACTGCTCCACTGCTGCTCCAGCACTGCTCATCCACCACTGTTCCACTGCTCCTTCTCTGCTCCTCCCCTGCTCCCCTGTTGTTCCACGGCTGCTGCTTCTGATCTACTGCGGCTGCCACAGCTGTGGTGTCACAGAGAGGGGAAGGTTGGGGTTTCCACAGCTCTGGTGTCACAGAGACAGGGACAATGGGACTGCCACTGCTCGGGTGTCACAGAAAGGGAAACACTGGGGTTGCCACGGCTGTGGTGTCACAGACAGGGGAACTCAGCAGCTGCCAGGGCTGTGGTGTCACAGAGAGGGGAATGTTGGGGCTGTCTCACAGCGGTATCACACACATGGGAATGCTGGGGCTGCCACTGCTCTGTTGTCATACAGAGGAGAACGTTGGGGCTGCCAATGCTGTGATGTCATAGAGAGGAGGATATTGGGGCTGCCTCTACCGTGGAGTGATAGAGAGGGGAATGTTGTGGCTGCCAAAGCTGCGGTGTCACAGACAGGGGACGCTGGGTCTTCCACTGCTGTGGTGTCACAGAGAGGGGCACTTGGGGCTGCCACATCTATGGTGTCACAGAGAGGAAAATGTTGAGGCTGACACTGCTCTGGTTCCACAGGCAGGGGAACGCTGGGGCTGTCATGGCTGTGATGTCATAGAGAGGGGAATGTTGGAGCTGCCATCCTTGTGGGGTCAAAGACAGGGGAACCTTGGGGTTGCTACCCCTGTTTTGTCATAGAGAGGGTAATCTTGGGACTGCCACCGCTGTGGTGTCACAGACAGGGGAACATTTGGGGCTGCCACCCCTGTGGTGTAACAAAGAGGGGAATGTTGGGGCTGCCACTGCGGTGCTTGTGACAGCAGCTCTCTGGCCACAGAGAGCAGGCACAGACTTTACCAGGCATTTTCCTGGGGAAGGCTGAGAGAAGATCAGAGAAAAGAAGGAGAAACAATTCTTATCTCCACTTGTTGCACCTGCTGTTGTGCACATGTGGAATGTGTCATGGAGATTTGTTTACCAAAGGGTGATTTTGTAATTGGACACTGGCTGGTGTTTGGATGGATTGACCAGTTAGGTCCCAGCTGTATCGGATTGGCTGTAAGGGTTGCTGAGTTTTCTAAGAAGTACAGTATAATACAGTATAAGATGATATAATAAAGCAATTGATCAGCCTTCTGCAGTCATGGAGTCAATGCTAATTATTCCCCAGCTGGGGCCCTGCGGTGAAAGGTGTCTACCTGGAAAGGGGCAGAGGATTTAATACCTGTTAGTTTCATAAGAGATAAGCACATCTTTATTATCTGGGTCACTTGAGTACTTTGAAGAAATGGCAAAGTTTTCCCACCAGGAACAGGAATTTCCTGGCCCTACTGTTTTCATCTGCTGATGGCAGGAGAAGAAATACTGATCTTCCTCTCTACCGATGCCACCAACATTCAGTCCAATATTTCATGACCCTCTTCCTTCAGGTGTTACCAGCTCTCCTGGTTAACTGGCCATGTCTAAGGACATCTCTTCATTGACAGCAGCTGCATCTATGACCTTCCCGTTGCTACCACATTTCCTCCTGCAGCTGGACTCTGGCCATTCCAATGCATCTCCCTTTACTGGCTTCATGCTTTGAGCATCAGGGAGTTTCCCAGTCTTTCAGAAGTTTAAATAACTCCTTACTCGGCATCTTAGTTGTAGTTTTATCTTTTATATCACCTCTTCTTATGCCTTTGCCAAAAATCCTTCCTATATGGCAATGCCTTGTAGACGAGGGACATGTCAGATGCTGCTGGAATGTCACAAGGAGCAGAGAGAAAGGTTTTGATGTTTATTAAAATTTATGGTGTTCACATTTTTGCTGTTGGCCATGAAGAGAAAGCTTTCTGTGCCTCTGAGTCTCAGCAGTTCCTGGGCCCTCAAAGGACACAAACGTGATGAGTTGTGGTTGCCACTCCAGTGGCTGCATTTGGACTTCCCTCCACAGCCAGAGCAGAGCTCCCTTGTCCCACAAAGTCCCTGGCACTGGAGGGATGAAGGAAACAGGACAGGCTGTGGGGATCAGGGGCAGGGCAGAGCCAGGCAGAAGAAGGACTTTTGCATTTGGTGGAGCTGTGCCTTCCCTTGGCTTTGGTGGCTGACAAGAAATGAACATCCCTCTGTGTCTCGGGCAGCTCCTTCTCCAAGGAAAGCAGGTGGGAGTTGGAGCCCAGGAGCTGAAACCGGCAGGTGCAGCCTGGGCTGCAGGGAGCTCAGATTTGCACAAGGCTGCTCTGAGTGCCAGGGCTTGGATGGGGGAAATACTGGGGTGGGAGTAGGGACAGAGTCAGATTGATTGTCAGCCATCAGGGGTCTTGATTTTCCTATCTATTCCAACTGCATGAGGAGGTACTTGGATTCAGTGTCAATTGGAGATTGCACATAGCCATGTATTAACAGGGGAAAAAACCTAAACAGGACCTAAAACATGTTTTCTCACTGTCTTTTAAAATATGATAGATTCAGTTTGAATACACTTCAAGCCTCTAGAGCAGGAAAATTCAGCAGCAGCCTCCAAGTTACTGAGGATGTCAGCAGCCCCCACTGAGGCCATCCCTGCCCAGAGACCCTGGGGGACTGGGCAGACAAGGAGAGCGTCCCTGGGGCTGGGCAAGCAGAACTCAGAGGCACCAACAGCACCAACAGCTGGGAAATGGAGTGTGGAATGTGGCTGTGAAAGCCCTGCCTGGGCTGTGCCAAGCAGGACAGACAAGCCCTGACTGCCATCCCCCAAACAATTTTCTCAAGAAAACATGTAAAAGGAGTTACAATCATTTGTGTCCTCTGAGTTGGATGTCCTGCAGAAATACCAACAAGAGATTCTCAGGAGCTCAAAACCAACCAAACAGCCTTTAGTGGCCACTTGAGAAAATCAGAGAAACTTTGGCAGAAGGTTTAATATGACATTCAATCAACAAAAAACACTTCTCAGAGTATTAACTTGGCCCATTCAACTTCACAAACTCTAAGCCCGTTCAATTTTAAGTTAATCAAAATTTGCAAAAGGAGAGAATTAGAAGAAGACACAGAAAGAGAGGAAGACAAATAAGATATGGAGAAGCACAGACAGAGCTACCAGCTACTGGAATCCAGTGTTGTTGAGATGGAAATTCCAAGAGGACATAGGGTCAAGATGTGTGCTTGCCTTGTGGTCAGCCTTGAATACCCCTTGGTCTTCCTGGGCCCTTCCCCCAGCTGGGACTTGGGGTCATTTGGTCACTCAGGAGCTGGGCTGGGGGCTCCAGAGGTGGCTGTGGAGCATTGCCTGTGCTGTGCCAGGGAGTGGCAGACACTGCTGGGCTGGGAGAGAGGCTCTGGGGGGATTGGGGTACCAGGGCAGGGCAGTGCTGGGGTGACAGGGCAGGGCAAGGCTGGACCTGCCCCTCCAGCCCTGGGAACTGTTTTTGTTCCCTCAGTGGCACAACATCCCTGTTCTCACACTGCCAAAGAAAGCTGTTGTTGCCAAGTGCAGCCAGGATGAACCATTGCTGGGACTGAAGCCCCTCTCTTGGGGCCCTACAAACTGCGCTCCAAAAGGAGCCCCTTGGAGCTCTCCTGGGCCAGCCACCTCCCTCTGGTTGGGGCGTCTCCGATCCGGGAACTCTCCCGTTTGTTGCACTCGGGGGATCCCCCAACAACGACGGAGCCTGGGCCGATCCCCCCACTCCTCCAGGCTCAACCCTTTGCCCGCTGGGGAGATGCCACAGCCTCGGCAGGGAGCATTTCCCTGCCCTCAGGGGAATTTCTCTCAGGTGCCTTGCACTGACTCTTTGTGTCTGTGTGCACACACCAGTGCATGTGCTGGGGAAATGTGGCAGAAATGCTGCTCTCTGAGGGGCTTGAGTGCCTTGGGTAGTTGAGTCAGTCAGGCCTGTAAGGAAGGTTAAGTCACAAGCTGTAAGCTAAGTTAAATGCTGCTGAGAGTTGTTCTTCTGCTAATTTGTTACGTTTTAAATAAGTTATAAGCTAAGTTGAATAGGTTATAAGTAAGGTTAAATACTGTTACATGCTGTTCTTTTGCTAAATGCTGAAGTCTAAGGTATCAGTCAAGTCCTGTTGAGTTCTCTTTCTCTTTTAGGCTGTATTCCTTTTATCCTTGCCCTCACTGTCCTTTAGGCACACACACACACACACACTCAGCCAGAGGCACATACAGACAAACATGGACACACAGACACCGGGGCAGTTCGTGGCTCATTTCTGGTTTGATTGCCTGGATTTTGTTTGGGTTTCTTGTTGCTTTGTTTCCTTGGTGTGCCTGAAGTGTCCAGTCAGCAGCAGAGTGACTCTTACCAAGGAATTCTGTGGTGCTGTTGAATGATATTAAATCTGGTTTTTACTGATCCCATGCCAGGGATTTTTTTAAGTGCTCTCAAACCCTCATTCATAACAGGGTGGAGAAGCCCTGGCCCTGGGGGACACAGGGACACTGCCGGGGGTCCTCATCCCCCTGTCCCACCCCTCACAGCCCTGAGCCCCCATCCCCGTGTCAGGCTCTGGGGTCGATCTCGTGGAACATCCTCTGGGGGAGGCTGCGGTGCCAGGGGTGGGGGCACCCGGGGGGACAGGGGACCCTGCTGTGCACGAGCAGCGTTGGACTTCTCTGGGGGGAACTGTGAGGGGGGCAGAGGTGTAGTGACCTCCCCAGTGACCTCATACATGCCCTGTGATGTCACACAGCCCCCTATGATGTCAGAGCTCACTTTGGGATGTCAGAAACCCCCTTGTGATGTCATAGAGCCAACCCTAGGATATCACTCTGCGATCTCATACAGTTGCGCTGTGATGTCCAGAAGACTCTGTGACGTAACAAAGTGTTGTAGTGTACAGCTACGCAAATGGAGCAAAAAAGCTTTGTGAATTTGAAATGGGAGTTTCTGTTTCCTAAACCTAAAGCTGGAGTTTCTATTCTGTATTTTTACGTGTATTCATCCTTCCCCCTGAAGCTATTCCCATTGGATTTTACCTATAATGTATTCATACTGGGCATTGTTCTATTGGTTTCACCTTATCTCTTATTTTCCCCTATACAACCTGTAACTCAACCCCTAATCACTGTCACTTGTACGTGCGGCGTTCGAGCAAATACAACCTACTTTGGACTGCACACAGGTGTCCAATCTCTTGAGTCTCTTTATCCCGGTCATGATTGCGCTCTCTAAATAGCTCTGTCCGTATCAAACGAACCCACAAAGGTGATTGCTGCTTCTCTCTGGCTGCTCCCGGAAGCGCCTGGCCAGCGCCCCGGGAAAGAGTAGCTGGGCGAAAACAAGGAAGTCGGAGAGAGAAAAGAACAAAGCAACACTGCCAGGCTGGTGTAGAGAGTGACAACGTTCCCTATTGCCCTGATTTTTTAAAAGTGTTAAGTTTTCCTTTATAGTTCTTTTGAAAGTTTTGGAGTTCTTTTAAAAGTTTTCTATGCCTTCTGATGTTTACATATTTCTACTGGAGTTCTCAGGCACTGTTCATGGAAATAATGGTTATTTTGCATTCTTCTTTGTGGGAGGAGAGACTTGATGGACTGTTAGTTTGACCAGTGTGGTTGGAGAAGTAGCAATTTCATCCTCCAATCCACTGTCACTTTTAGAATTCTATATATTGCAAAGTCAGAAATAAAATTAGCTCTTTTTCTCTTTTGAACTTACCAAGCTTCTGTGGACTCATTTTGCGTCCAGTAGCGACAGTTCCCCCTGGGCCTCCTTTGCTCAAGACTGAGCCCTCCCCAGCTCCCTTTGTCCTCTCAGCCATTTCTCATCAGATTTACTCTCTAGACCTTTAATCAACTTCCTTTCTCTTCTCTGGACTTGCTCCAGCGCCTCAAAGTCCTCCTTTGGATGACGCCAAGCTGGGTCAGAGGGCGGAGCTGCTGGAGGACAGGAAGGCTGCAGAGGGCCCTGGACAGGCTGGATCCATGGGCTGACACCACTGGCATGAGGCTAAACAGGACCAAGAGCCGGGTCGTGCACTTTGGCCGCACTAATCAGCTGGGAAGCTGATTGACAAGGGCTGAACCTGAGCCCAGGTGTGCCCAGGTGGGCAAGAAGGCCAACAGCACCGGGCCGGTCTCAGCAATAGTGTAGCCATCAGGACCAGGGCAGTGATTGTCCTTCTGTGCTGGGCACAGGTGAGGCCACGCCTCGAGGGCTGTGTCCCTCTCTGAGCCCCTCAATAATAATTAAAGTTTCTCTAGCTTTATTCATTATTTGCCTCCTTTCCCTGCCCGGCTGTGACTGGAACTACACCAAAGGGAAAGTGCCTGCAGCCGAGGGAAGGCTGTGGTTGGGTATCTGCTTCTGTTTGTCGTTGCTGTTGTTTGTTTGCCTTGTTGTACACACTGGTAAAGAACTGCTACTCCTTTTCCCATAGCTTTGCCTGAAAGCCCATTAATTTCAAAGTTACAGTAATTTGGAGGGAAGGGGGCCACATTCTCCATTCCAGAGAGCTCCAGCAGACACCTGTCTTTCAAACCAAGACAAGCTGACAATTAACAATTTATTAACAATTGTTTATTAACACTTAACTGACAGTTATCTATTACTTATCAATCTAATCAACAAGTAGTTAATTAACTTAGCTAACTAAAAGGTAGGACAGAGGTGTTCACTGGAACTTGGGAGGGTAGCTGCAGAGGTCTCTGGTGAAGGGTGGGAGACCAGCAGCAGCAGCAGGCACTGACGGATGCTGGAGCTGACACAAACGCTGTCACTCAGGTGCTGCTCTCCAGAGCACCTCCTTCTCGGGTCCCTGGCCTTACTCTGTCTGCTAATGGTTCACCCAGACTCTCCTGCTCCCAGGCTCTGCCTTTCACCATCACCCGTGCCATCTTCTGATCTGGCTTCAGGTTAGGAATCCTAGGAAGAAAGGGACTGGTGTTAGCCAGAGGAACATTCCCAGCCAGCTGTTTTCCTGTCTCCTTGCAGGGCTCGCAGTGTTGCATCCTGTCTCTGTGCAAGCAGCGAGCAGCAGATTAAACAACTGCAGTCGCTGCATGGAGAGCTGCAAGGGCAGGAACATGAGCAGTCAAATGCCTGGGGACCAACTACAGCACATGTGGAGAAGCAGGCCTTGCTTGTCCCAAAAGGAAGCAGAGTTGGGGACTGGCTGGTCCCTGGATCTCTCGTTCCAGATTTTGCAACCCCCCAGGGGCTTACTGTTTCATACAGTGTCTTTTCCCAGTGCCTCCCCACCACGGGATGAAAGATGATGATGAAAGATGATGATCTTTCTGTGCTCCTGTGGGTGTTTCTGCCATCTCTGGGGCTGCCTGTCTCCAGGCCCACCTCCCCATCCCAGTCAGAGGGACTGAAGGGAGGGTGCTAGGGGATGAACCAGGCTGGGCTTGATGCCCAGCAACAGGACAAGAGGCAATGGGCAGAACCTGAACAGGAAATTCCACCTGAACCTGAGGAAGAATTCCTTTCCTGTGCAGGTGATAAGTTGCCCAGAGAGGGTGTGGAGTCTCCCTTGCTGGAATTGTTCCAGAGCCCTCTGGACACAACCCTGTGCCATGTGCTCTGGGATGACCCCGCTTGAGCAGGGAAGTGGGACCAGATCACCTACCGTGGTCCCTTCCACCCTGTCCCACCCTGTGATTCAGTGATACCCATCAGTAGCGTGAGTTGGCAAGTGTGCAGACGTTTCCCACCTGCACAGCATGGTGGTCTTAAACATCCCCGTGCACTGCGGGCAGAACCGCACGTGAAAGGTCTGCTTCTGGCCAGGAGCGATGATGCCATGGTAGGGGCTGATGGAGAAGACCTCATGGACAACATCTGGAAAGACTTCCAGGGAGGGGCTGACATGATCCTGCTGCTCGGACTCCTGCTCCTGCTCAGAATCCTGCTCCTGCTGCTGCTCGAGCTGCTCCTGCTGCTGCTGGGAATCCTGCTCCTCCAGCTGCTCGGAATCCTTCTGCTGCTTGGCAGGCTGCTGCAGCTGCTCCACTTCAGGACGCGTCTCAGAAGGATGGTCCTGCTCCCACCGGAAAAGACACAGCAGCTTTCTGCGATGCTTTACAGTATCATAGGAGAGGAACCGACCTGCAGGGAGGAAGAGGACACCTTTCAAAGACAAAATCCTGTGTTCCCAGCAACTCGGCCTCCTGCTGCAGGTAGGTGGGGGAGAGCTGGGATGCACTTGGAGCATCTCTGGCCAAGGACTTTCAGCGGGAAATAGAGCGTCTGGGAGCAGGGTCTCTGCCTGCAGCACACACTCCTGTGCCAAAGCAGGAGAGCTGCTTTTAGACAGTGACTTTGCGCTTGCCCTGGAGTGGGGAACTGCACACAGACAGTGGCTGCAGGGCAGCTCACTCGTTACACCACTGTTTTTCCCAGTCTCTGACTTGGCAAAGAGATGATCTGATGTCCCCCTTCTCAGTCCTGACCCAGCACGTGGCTCTCCCCAGAGCCTGGCTCAGCTCCTTTGCAGAGCAGAAGTGGCAGAGCAAGAACAGAAGGGGCTGAAAGGCAGAGGGGGACAAGGAGAAAACTCTCCAGCTGCAGCTGGGAAGATGCTGATGAAAGTGGATGTGTGGACAAGGATGAAAAAGCAATTCATGTTTTGGAGTGAAAGTGGCAGGGTCTTCTCCCCAGGCCCTCAGCTACCAAGTGAAATGGTCTTACGCATCAGAGTGGTTGAGTATGGCTTCTTGGCTGGTTCACTCTCTGCAGCTTTCTCCCAGAAGTATTTCAGAGCTACCTCGCCTGTGTTGTGCATCGTGAAACTGAAAAGCAAGAAGGACGAATAAAAAAAATCATCCAAGAAGTATAAAGCAAATAGTACAATAATATAGTCTGATGGACTCCTGGGACTGACTCCTGGTACCACTTTCTCCTGAGGAGCATCTTCTTCCCCAGGCAACCCTGCCATGCTCAGACTGCTGTCCAGGGTGGCCCAGAACAGCATTTCCAAGTGTGGAAGTTTAAGAGAAAAGGGCCAAGATGGTGCCCAGGACATTGAAGCTAAGGGGCTTGCTCTGGACTTTAGGTCTTGGTTTGACTGCAAACTTATTTTTGAGCAGATGAGGACAGGTGACACGCAGTGGAAGCAAACCCATGGCTGTTCTCAGCAGAAAGGTATGGCAGCACTGAGCCTCTCCTGAGCACCATCTCCCGCTTGGCTTTGCGTGCACGTAAAAGGGCCTGTGCTGGTTTGGGCTGGGGCAGGGTTCTGGGAAGCAGCTCTGGGCCAGCCCTGGGCAAAGGCAGCTCCCGCTCGCAGGGCCCTGCCTGGCCTCCAGCACTCACGTGGCTGTCCTTGTCTGGAAGGGCAAGGTATCCTTGAACAGAACCATGTCCGTGTTCAGCTCAAACTGGGCGTAGGCAACAACAGCACTGAGGTACACCTCGGCCTCCTGGCTGCTCTCCTCCACCACAGCGTGAGCTGCTTCTGGGACTGTCTCGACCGCCTGCAAACAGAGGAGGGAGGAATCACTGAGCAGAGCCCACAAGGTCAGGCTGAGAAGGGGATCTTCTGGCCTCCAAGATCAGCCTCATAGAGGGACCCACATTCACTTTTACTTCCCTGGAAAGCTGACAAAATTGGGACTGCTCTGCTACAGTAGCTGTTTCTACCCACTGATCCAAGCGGTCACTAGCACAGCTGTTAATATCCCCATGGAGACTATGGCTGCCTTCCAGTCCCTGTACTTCAGCCTTGTAGAGGGACTGGCTCTTTTCCGGGTCCCCTATAAATCCAGCAGGTCTCAAAACTAGGATGAAGTTCCCCTGCTGGAGCTCTGTGGATGGAGAACCCCAAGACTGAAGAGTTCTAGAAAGGATCTTATTCTTCTTGTCTTAGGAGAAAGTGCTCTCCAGATGTCATGTCTGCAGCAACTGCTGGGAGCTGGGGATGGGCATTTTGGGATGGGAAAGATCTCACTAGGAAAGTCTCCAACTGCAGATGTTCTGATAGAAAAGAGGATGGTTTTGAGGCCTTAAAATGGTCCAGAAAGAGTTTGGAAATAGCCTCCACCCAAGATGAGCGTGTTTGGCAATAATGTCAATAAAAGCAGGAGTCTCTGGAGTCTCCGGACTCCTCCATAGAGTCATACAGTGCCTGGGCTACTCCCTGATGAGATATCCCACACAATACAGAGACCACAACCAAATTCTCATGCAGACAAAACTTGGGGTTCACCAGCATATGCAGGAGAAGTGGATTTCTCTCCACTTCAAAAGAAGAGACAGAATGCAGCAGACTTAACTCCTTGTTGGTGAAAAGGCAGCAACCAGATGAAGAGATTTCTAACACCGTAAAATGGGATAAAATCATAAACCATTGCCTTCCATTCAACAGGGGCTGCAACACTTGTGCTTGTGGCACAGACTGATGGTTTGTGTGTGGCTGAAGGTCTCTTGCCAAAAGGCTTCCCCATCTTGCGTGAGTGTATCCGGTCACTGCGCTTCCACCTCTCCCCTGGAATGCTCTGCTGGTGAACCTCACGGCTGTCCAATGTCCAGAGGAAGCAGGGGCTGCTCAGCCAGCAGTGATGGTGTTCTGGTGGTTCTTTTTGCAAAAGCTGGGTTGGCTTTTTTTGCCGTTTTGCTTCTTACCTTCTCTGTTTCAGGCCACTTGGCTGCCAGGTCTTTCCTGGTGGTATCCTTCCGTGGGACAACGCGCATTTGGTCATCCCAGTCGGGAACCTTCCTTTGTGGCAGCTCAAAGTTGACCTTGGTCACCTTACATTTCACAAGGTGCCTCCTGAAGGTGGCTGGGACATCTGATTTCAAGGACACTGTGATGTCCTTGGCACAGCCAGGATGGAGGTGTCCCACCTAGGGAGAATCAGGGAGTCAAGACCAGACTGGAAGCGCTGCCAAGGGCAGGACTGACAGCAAAAGGGACTGATGTGCTGAGCAGCTGTGCCAGGAATCTGCACCTCAGAGTGGATTTACGTGAAGTTTGATAGACAAAAGTATGAACAGAAGGTGCCACCTCCCATAACATGAAGCCTTTTCTGCAAGGCTGGCAGCCTTGGCCCAGCCAAGACAGGGACTCCATCTCCTACGTGGCACTGGAACGGGCTATCAGTGGCATGTGAGGACTCCCTGCCAGCTCCCGGGAGCACCAGGGCAGGGCTTGAGCAATGGGGAAAGGCAGAGCAGTCCATGCTCACCTTGGGGGAGAACTGGAATGGGGCGCCTGCCTCCCACTCAAAGTGCATGACCTTCGTCTGGCTGTGGTTGCTGATGCTGAAGGTCCTGTGGCAGGGCTTCCCGAGAGCACAGTCCCCAAAATTGATGTGATTCACTCTGACAGCTGTTAAGGAGGAGAGCGAGGGATCTCAGCATGCAGGGAGCCCCACCTGCCCCCCTGACGTGCACAGACAGCTGCATGTTCAATGCTTCCTTGCTCCAAGCCTTCCCTGCTCCGAGAGGGAGTTCCCCAGGCAGTTTCACCACTTCCAGGGAAACACCCTGACACATCCCAAAGCCAGCGACGTGCAGCACAGCACACACTGCTCTGCATGCATGGCTGCCACGCCCACAGGCCACCAAGTCCCGTGGGTGACAGCCCAGGCCTGGCTAGAGGGAGGACACGCATGATCAGCCATTTTCCTCTTCCTTGCTCCACCTTGGCAGCCTCTCCTCTCTTACCATCAATGACGTCTTCCTTCAGACTGATCTTGGCATTTCTCTCCTGTGTGTCTTCCTCTAGTCCAATGAGGGTGAATTCGTCCTTGTGGCCTTCACCCACCAGCTCTGTGAGGGTCTTGACAGACCAGGTGTCCCCCACTAACACACGGATCTTCCCTTCCAGATGTTGAGCCAGGGTGGGTTTGAAAATGACACCAAACTCTGCTGATTGCCCACAAGGCAGAAGGAAGAAAGGCTTCTTTGGGGGCTTGCTCTCTGCACAGCAATGGAAATCAGAGTTAGGTGGTACAGCTGCACAGAGGAAAGATTTCCACAGGATAGATGAGGAATAAGAGGTTGAAACCAGCTGCCTTCTAAGCACAGGTTCTACCCTCAGTGGTTCCAGACCCTCTTCCTCTGTTCACAAGACTGCCACCTCCAGACACAGCACCACTTAAGCAGCTTAACCTCAGGCTGATGCCCAGCCCTCATTCCATCTGCTTCCAGCCAGCTCCAGCCATATGCAAAGCTGAGCCAAAGAGTGCTTTTGGCTTCTGCTGGCTCTCTGTGTGCTCAAGGGCTGCGTCTGTCCAGGCTGGTACCTTCCCACGAGCAGCAAATAACCTCAGAGGGTCCACTGAGGCAGTGACGGTCCCCCACAACTCAACCCACCATGTCTAGAAGAACAGAAGAACTTCCTACAACTTGCTAGGAGGAAGCCCTGCAAAAATTCCCCAAGAAAAGCCTGGGGGACAGAGAGCCCAAGGAAAGAAAGTGTGCCTGACATCTGGCTGCTGCTCAGAGCAGCCAAGAGCAGGGCACACGTTTTCCCTCTGTGCATGATCACACTTCTTGGTTAATGAATTTACCGTTTCCAACAGAGCCCTCTTCCGCATCTCCAGCGTGGAATATCCGGAGTGCGGAGGCCCTGCCTTTCAAGAAGAATGCTGCATGCTCATCCTCCAGGAGTAACATAAACTGAGAAAAGAGAAGCCAGAGCACAACGATACTGGTGTGAGGACAGGATGGCACAGGGACTGACACCGCAGTGCTGCTGCCCCCGCATGGGAGCCCAGCACCTCTCCCACTGCAAACAGCACTTAGCACAAAAGCAAAGTCAAACCAGCCGGGGGAAAAAGGGTGTTCAGAGGCATCTGGATAGAACTGACACAGAACCAAACAGGACAGAAAGTAGCGGGCAGAATGTAATTAAAACACATCTAAGTCTACCTAAAATGTAGTAAACTGGGATAAATACAATCTGATGGAACTGGGAAATCACACATGTCCAGGAGAACAAAAAGTGACCTGAGAGAAAAGGGGGAGAAAATACTCCACCTCCTTTCTTGTCTTCAACTTAAAGAAGAAAGACTGGACAAAAAATTTCCAAGAACTCCCTTCTTGGGGAACAGACGTCAGTCACTTGTTTAAAAAGAATTCCTGACACCTCTTTCCAGGTTGGCCGTGTTTTCTGGGACCCTTCCCCTGTGCCACAAGCACTTGTTCCCAAAGCAGAGCGTTCCTCGAGCAGGTCCTCCTCACCTTGGCAGGTATGATGCCATCGTTACGGATGACCAGGGGCAGCGTCTCTGAATCCCCCAGCTGGAGCCGCTTGAAGCGCAGCACGGCGTTTCCCCTCTTGCTGCGAGCGCTCGGGCGCACGACTGTCAGCTGCGGCTCGTGCCCCTTCCCGCTGATGGTGAAGGTCAGGGTTTGGGGTTTGATTTTCACAGAGCTGCAGGAGAGGCACAGAAACAATGTCAGCTGGCACTAACCCATTTCTCACTGGGCAAGCGAAGCTGCAAGGGCCACCCACAGTGTTATCCCTGCCTGGTGCTCCTGTACCCCACAACACAGCCCCCCACCTGCCTCTTCCCAATCCACGCAGGGCCATTCACAAGAGGAATCTGCTCCAAAGAGCCAGAGCCTTCCACAATAACAGTTAAAAAGAATTATTTCACTTAATTGAATCATGTAGCACAGCTGGTAAGTAAGGAGGCACCAGATGAGATATGGCAAATCCCCTGGCTGTAGTGAGACCAGACTTATGCAAGAAGCAAAAGCACAGCATGAAAGCAGTGCAAAAGCAAGAAGGCAAAAAGAAATCCTTGTCCCTATCAGTAAAGATCCACCGAGGTGGTGTTTTGCTCCCTCTCCCCAGGCCAGGGATGCAAAGGGACGATAGCCCAGGTCTCCTGGCTGCCTGCCACATCCCAGCCGCGGGCTGGTGCCTCCTCACACCGGAAGGGTGGTGCAGGGCTTCTCCTACCTTTTGCTTTCCAATGCGGATGCCTCCTTGGGTGCTCGGCGGATGCGGAATTTGAAGCCGAGCATGCCTTTGTTCTCCAGCACGACAGTCTGGGTCTCCTTGGTGCCCTTGATCATGGCTCCGAAGTCGATGGGCGAGGCAGGCTCAATGCTGTACTTGCTGTACTCAGCTTTTGCTGACACCCTCACTGGGATGTTGGCGACAGCCTGGCCTCCTCCACCCGAGCTGGCATCTATCACCTGTGTCCACAGGAAGGGTGGTAACCGAAGCAAAGAGGCCAGCCTCTACCCCAGCCTCCACCCCAGGCCTCCATCCGTTTACCCCTCCCTGTCTAAGCACCTCCTCCTGAGTCAGATTCTCAGCTCCACTTAGGAAGCCTCCCAGATGGTTTTGAAAGCCTTTGTTTGTGTATGTAGGAGAGAGGATTCTCCAGTTAAAGCCCTCCTTCCCTTAGACACCTATCCTGTTTACGCTCCCAAGACACCGTGTGGTAACGCAGCCTGGCCCAGGCAGCTCACCTGGCAGTAGAGGATGGGCTTGTTCTTGAGGAGGATTTCACTTTTGGGGTGGAAGAGCAGCTCAACATTCACACCACGCTGGGAGGCAGTCAGCAGGCCCGACTGAGGCTCAACAGTGAAGTGGGATGCCACATTTTGCATCCTGGGACCTGCACCCTTCAGTATGAAACTGGGGAGAAAGGGCAGGAATGGAGATCTCTGCAGTGCAAAGTTATAGGTGCCACCAGCACAGCCAGGACTTTGCATAGGACCAGAAAAAAAGAAAAGGGAGAGTCCAGCTCTGCCCAGATCTTGACAGAGAGTGCAGACAATGACGAGGTTACTGCAAGAAACCTTGAGACCAAAATTTGTCATTCACTCCTTTACAGAGTCTCAGAAAGAGAAAGGAGGTGACCATCAAAGGAAGGCAATGCATCTCAGCATTTCAGTGGCTGAAATTTTGGGGCTCTCCTTTGGGCTCCAGCTGAGCTGTGAAGAACTGCTGGTTTGGGGCTGGATTCTCTGGTCAAATAATTGATATTAGAGAGCCCAGGGTTTGTATTTACCAGGAGGCAGCCAGCATGGAAACAGGTTCTAGCCATTGACAGAGGGAGAATTCAGGCCTGGGAACCCGAGGAAATGCTCACTACCAGGCAGCTGGACTCACCTGTACTCAATGTTGTATAGCCCTTTGTTCTTTAGAGTCAGGACTTTCTTCACGTTATCCAGGACATGAATGGTTCCAAATTCCAAGCTTCCATCTGGACCTGCAGAAAAGCCACAGAGTGAGGTCAAACACGGTATTTGTGAGCTGCTGCAGAATACACCAGGTCACAAGCTACACGGAGGTCTCGGCACAAAACCCTTTCCAGCAAGTTTCTGTTCTTGGAAGTGTTTCCCAGCTCCTTGTCTGCCCTTTCTCTTCTCACTCAAAATATCTGCAGGCTCAGTAGTTAAGGAGCTCGGCTCCCACTTCCTCGCTTCCAAGCACAAATCCAGTTACTTTAGATGCTGTGCTGAGCTTGTGGGCGTTGCCAACTGCCTGTTCACGTCACTGTTGTTTCAGAGCCCCCAGATCCAATCTGCACATGAAGCTGCACACTTCAAAGTTCAGAGGGGGGAGACTTAAGGCTGTCAGTGCCCTGACAATGCTTTATGCCACACAGCTTGCAGGGTATGTGCTTTATCTATCCATGCCATCCTTGCATGCTGTCCCATCCCATCCCATCCCATCCCATCCCATCCCATCCCATCCCATCCCATCCCATCCCATCCCAGTGCTTTGGTCACCCAAAGGTAATGCAGTGCACCTGGACTGCTTTGTTTGGGAGGCATCCACTGACCTTTGGGCATGTCGATGCTCAGAGAAACGTCATAGACCTCTGCAGAGATTTTGATGTTTTCAGCCTGAACAACCCCCACGATGTTTTCTGGATCTGAAACCTGAGGCAGCAAGAAACAAACACTGTTGAGATTATTCTTTTGGTAGACAGCCTGTAAGTCCTTGTCTCTGCTGGCTGCTTCCCCTGTGGCCTCCCTGGCTTCGCAAGCGTTGGAGGACTCCCAAGCTTTGCTAACCTGTTCCTCTCATGGGCTGCCCCAGTGGGATTCTGCTGCAGTAAAAAACCCTCTCAGCCCAACTCTGCACTCTACAGCAGGGAGAGCCTCTTGGAGAGGCACAGAGATGTAAGAACAACCACAAGAAGTGTCAGGTGTCTCAGAGCAGGTGGCATTGACAACCCTCTCCAGTCACCTAGCACCTTCTCGGAAATGCAGCCCCTAAACCATGGGCAACAAAATCCCAGGGGGAGAGTTTGTTGCACCATGCAAGAGCTTCAGACAAAGTCCAGTGTAGAGATCACGCCGCAGTCTGCACAAGCAAACAACAACCTTCAACCACCCACAGGGACAAGGCTGTGGAACAGGCTCAGGGTGCAGTGTCTGGTTATCTGGGGGGACGTGTGATTTATTAAAGAAATATGGATATTGATCTAGTACCGATACCCAACTGTGACGGACAAAAACTCTCTAACAGTTTAAAGTTAGGAAGTGTATGCTTATTGCGACGCCGGGCAGCGTGCGGGATAGCTCCCAAATACACACCGCACCTTTCAGATGATTACAGAGTCCTTTTATCCACACAAGTGTTGAATACCCAAAATACAAATACACATTCATAATTTAGTACATCCCATTCCTGGCTTGATATGCTAATCATTTCAAAAGCTATTAAACATGCGTAGTTTGTTCCTTGAAATGGGTCGGTGGTCCCTTTCATGGGGAGGGGTCCCAAAATGAGGAAGTAAATGAAGTCTTCCTCATTCTGACCTTTCTACCTTTTCAATGCAAATATGACAAATGAACCTTGGTAGAACTCCCATTCCTTGTCTTCAATTGGTTTCAGAACAGAGGAGGCCCACAATTGTCTTATGTTGCTAAAAGCTATTTGTCAGTTTCTACATTCTTCATTATAAACCCAGCTAACTAAAGATTGTGTTGACAAGCAATCAATTCTTAGTTAACTACTAACTCTTAACTTCATCAAGGCCTACTCACTGATTTTAATTAACTCTAGTAAGGCAATATCTCTAAGTAAAATCTTAGCTCCTCTAAAATCTCTAAATCCCTTAAAGTTTATGTTTCACGTGGATGCATTGCACGTTCCGGCAAAGGCAGTGTAGAGGCAGAAGTTGGGGTCAGAGCACCCTTGTGCCTGTCGGGTGCAGCTCTTCCTGAGCCTGTCCCCAGCAGCACAGGGCTGCTCGCTGTGCCCCGCTCTGCCAGGCAGGGCACAGCCCCTCTCACCTCTAGTCGGAGGGTCTTCTTCATGCTGCCAATCTGCCTGGCCTTGAAATGCACCGTCACTTCAAACTCAGAGCGGGGAGCAATGGTGCCGTTATCTTGTGACAAGGAGAAGTCCTCAACAAGGTCATCCAGCCCACTGAGCTGCCAGGCCATGGGCAGCAGGGTGTAGTTTCTCAGGACCAAGGTCCTGCTGTCGGTCCTGCAGAGACAGGAAGGCACTTGGCATCAGCTGCTGGACGGCCACACCAGCCTCGCCACTGAATGCAACTTGGAGCAGCTCCATCCGTGCCCTGGAAACCCGAGTCAAAAGTTTTCTCTTTGTCACAAGTCTTGGAGCACTTGTGGGATGACTGACCTGTGCAGAAGCAGCTTGTCAAAGGACAGCTCCAGGGGGCTGACCTCCAGCTTCATGTGCACCCCATGGCAGCACAGGCTGAAGACCACTGGGTTGGGGTTCTTCCCAATGCTGCAGATGAGTTTGTCTTCCAGGAAGCCAGGGGAAGTGGGGTATGCCCAAATGGTCAGCTCCTGGCGCCGGCCCCACAGGAAGAAATAGAAAGAGCTCTGCGTGAGAGCAGGAGGAGCAGCCCCTGGGCACTTCTACGCTGCCTGCTCTGCCTGCCCTTCTCCTACCTGCTTCTCCTTTGGTTTCAGTGCCATGCTGGCAGGGTCCAAAAGGAACGTCCCTGCTCCCCCAGCATTCTCAAAGGAGAACTGGACCTCTACGTCCACGGGGGAGTTGTTCAGGATGGTTAAATTCTCCGAGTTGCCGGGACAGTTCTGGGCCTCGTACCTGTCCACAAAAGGGGAAAGGGCTGCAGAGCAGACTGTTGGCTTTGCCACACATCGAGGAGAGCACCGTGTGTGCCGGATCGGTCCGTGTCTCACAAGCGGGACGGGACCCCGACTGGTTGCAGACTCAGGATTTATTATCTGTCTGTGTCATACAAGCAAAAAGCAAGAGGCACAGAGAAACAATAACATCCATGCAAACACAGATCAGAGATAAGATGGCAGCCCATGCAAAGCCTTTTTCTACATATTCTTTGGACCAACAGCATAAAAGAAAAGGTGTAAAGTCATTACACTCTAACCAATTAGAAAAGGACCCACGTGGGTTTAATATTAAAAAAAAGGACTCCTATGAACTTCAAACAATACAGAATAATTAATTATTTAAGATGGAAACTTTTTCTATCTTAAAGCATATATCTAGGACTTTTCACATCTTGAGCTATCAATAAGTTCTTGCTCTTTCGTGTTCCTTATGATAAATAGAAATGTATTGACTTGGTTCTTAACTTCCTAGCTTCCCATGAGAAGGTTTTGAAATTTCCTAGCTTTTCTCAGCTTTGTGTCTACTTTCTGGGGCCTTTCTGCACTTTCTAAAGTCTTCTACCTTTTTATATTCCTACATGTGTGCACCCGAGGAAGTGGTGCTGGAAGACCCTGCTCTAACAAACAAGTGAGGGAAATGGATCCCAGTCAGGGGCATGGGCGTGTGCTCATCCTTGCCTTACTCTGATGCCTTCCCCTGGGCTTGGTGCCTCCAGCCCAGAAGCCTGATGATGCTCAGGCCACTGCCAGAGTTTTTAATACAATGGAAATTCAAAGGTGCCTAGAAAAATAACGCTTCAGCAGGCACTTGGGTTCTTTCCCCTTCTTTCTTGGGCTGCCTTCCCTGCAGGGTGCCTAAAGAAAGGCTTTTGAAAAAAGAGTTTTGCTAATTTCTTTCATAAAAGTCATGAAACTGCTTTGGATTTGATGGGTTAGCTCAAAGGCTGAGAAAGAAACGTAAAGCATCAATTCCCAAGAGGAATTGAGGCCAAAAGAGAACAAATGACCCTTCTCTCAGGTGTGGAAATGACTTTGGAGTGAAAGGGTTAAAGAGGCAAACAGAAATCCCAGACCATCCATCAGTCTGGCTAAAGATTGTCTGTTTTTTAAACTATTTTGATTTCATTTCCTTGGGTTGTCCAAATAGCCCTAGCCCTCCAGAGCTCCCACGGAGACAAGAACTTAATGTTAAATGTCATTAAAAAGAAGTGACAGTAAAATAGAAATACACAATAGCTTCAATGACAATCTGTTTAGGCAGACTTTATCCAGCAGTGAGGATGCAATGTCATTACAGGAAAATGTAATTCCTGCTGTACGTTACCCCCAACACCTATTGGCAGGTCAATAATAAAATCTTGTTAATAATTACAGATTAATGAAAGGTTTACAAAACCATCTACAGAATAATTGCTCAACCAGGCTACCTGCAGAGCTGAAAGCACTTCAGAAACCACCATCAAGTTCATTTCCTAAGGGGTGAAGCTGAGATGTGGAGGGGGACGGAAGTTGCCCCCCAAGACACCTTTGGACTGGCAGCAGCATGTGGCTCTGGCCACCAAGGCGGCCACCACGGCACCCACTGGGCAGGCAGAGCAGCTCCTCCAAGGCTCATTTGCCTCTTGTCTGCTCAAGTTCACACATCTGTGGTCCTTCAAACCCATGGATCTCCCAGGACTGCCCTGGGTTGTGCCGCCAGGACAGCCTGTCTCTCCAGGCATGCCCACAGAAGTGCAAGGCCCAGCAGGGAGCACATACCACTCTCTTGATTTCCCACACAGCAGCGGCCCAAAATGGAATTGCTTTGTGCTCTCAACATATTCCTTGACGACAACTTCATCTTTCTCCATGGTTTTCCTCCACTGTGGAAACACCACCCTGGGCAGAGAAAGTGGGGAAGGAGGAGCTATGAGGTGCTCCGAGTAGGAAATGTAGTCAGAAAGCCAAAAGCCTTCCTGGAGGCTGAGGTACCATCTGCCTTCCCAGCTCCAGCACAGGAGGAGGTGCTGGGCGACCTCAGGCAGCACCATCTGGCCAGGCCAGAAACCCCAAGGGGCAGCCCTGGCTGTGGTTCAGGGGCAGCTGTGGTGTGGGAGGCTGCCAGGGGCCAGCCTTACCGTGGGTTCTGGCTGATGCTGGGGTACAGGCTGGTGCCACTGCAGGGCAGCTCGTACTGGCGCTTTGTCTGCACGAGCTCAAACCTCAGCGTCTGCTCAAACTTCCCTGGCTTTATGGTGGAGAAGCGGACCTTCAGTTCCACCTCACCGCGGGCAGGCACGATCCACCGGTACCGTTTCAGCCTGGCAGTTAAAGAGGAGAATTCAGACACTGCTGAGGAGCAAACGAAGCGAGGAGGGTGCACTCGCCATCCCACGGGGGCACTGGCACGGGGTCGCTGTGGAGCTGGGCACCATGGGCCTTGTTTGGCAAGAGGAGCAAGAAGCAGAGGCATCGCCTCCTCCCGTGCTGCTCACCTGAGGAATTCTGTGGGGATTGAGGCACTTTCCAGCGTACTTTTGCATCTTGTTGCGGAGGAACTTTCTGCTCGGCCTGTGGAGATCTGGTTCTCCTCTGGAGAGCTGTCTCTGCTGGCCGCTTCACCCATCTTTGGCTGGCCCTCGGCAGAGCTGCCCTTCGCATCCGGGGCCTTGGCCTAAGGGGAGAGAGAAAAGGGAGGCAGAGGTGAGCCCTGAGACATCCCCATCCTGGAAAGCAAAACGGGGGTTTCTTCACCAGCAGAAGAGAGAATAAATAAATAAGTCCACCTGCCCATGGACTTAGTTTTCCTTATGGGTGTTTGTTTGGCCTAGGACTGTTGGAATCCTAGATACTGAGAATTTTAATCTTTCTCTGCTAAAAGGCACAGACTTACAAAAGAGCACTGCATTTGACCTGAGGCTGTAGAGAAGACTCCCAAAATTAATTAAAAACACTGAAATTACGAGTGCGTAGTTAGTTACAAGTGTGTAATATCACAAAGTAAAAATCTTAGAGTTTAAGGTTTTAGAATATAGTAATAAATATGAAGCAAGATAAAAGTTTTAAAGCAAAACCAAATTGTTCTTCTTCACCTTCTTCTTCCTTCTTCTTCATCGATTTAAGTCATGTTTTGTAATTAGACAAAAAAGTCCACATTACAGGCTTTGAAAAATCAGTTATTAAGTTAAAAAATAATAACCTAAGTATCATTTCTTCATGAAATAATTTAATTAAAAAAACCCTCATAACAAAAAATAGTTAACCATTTTATACCTTGCTAATGAAAAACTACAAAACTCACAGCTGTGAAACTGTTCCACTAATAAAAAATAACAAACACCTAAACCCAAACATAAAATACCATCTCAAATACCTTCAATCCCAACCTCAACAAAAAAACCAAAAAAACCCACCAGAAACCCCAAAAACCAAAAAAACCCCAAAAACCCAAACAAGAAACCCACACAGGACAACCCTTCTCACTCAGGACCCTCTCCTCAAAGGAAGTTGATGGTTTAAGTGACTTTTTACCTCTTGTCCTACAGAACTGCTCTGTCCCCAGCAGAGCTGTCTCTTTTGTCCCACCCCTGACAGAAAGGAGACCTGCAGCCACGGGGCCCCATCACATCTTCACTACCTCTCCACCATGATCCTTTCCCGTCCAACCTGTCCCCCATGCCCCCATCGAGCCTGGGCCCTGCCCTGGCACCACTGGAGCACCCACCGGATTGTCTTCCACAGCAGCACCTCCCGGTGCCACAATGGTGAAGGGCTCCACGCGCTCTGCAGGGCCCAGCCGCTCCTCTGGGTACTCCACTGTGGAGAGCACAGCAGCCGGGGCAAGGGGAGGCCCGTGGGGATGCAGTCCCACGTGTTCCAGCACCTAAAACAGAAGAGAAAACCCTGCTTATACTTCTGGCACCTTCATCCGCCTTCTTTAAAGGCACTGAGCTTCTGGCAATGGGGTTGTTGACTGATATGAGGTGTAAGTGCTTTGTTACGCCCGGTGGGGTGAGCGGGCTCCAGAGCAGAGGCAAGAGCTACAAGCAGGGCCGGGAGAGAAACCTCTGCCGAGTGACTCAGCTGGTCAGAGCTGGCCTTGCCCTGGGGATTGCCTCCATCTCCCTGGCACAAGCCTGGCAATGCTGCAGTGCTGTGAAGCTTGGGCAGCATGTACATGGGGACCAGAGCCGCCTCCTCACCTTCTCCTCCTCAAGGTACTGCTCATCAAAATCCAGGGAGTAAAACTCAATGGGAAAGTCGCAGGGGTTCTTCACCACCACTGTGGCCTCCACCCCATCGCTGTCCACCAGCACCGGTCCCATCTTTAGTGCTGGGGGGCTGAACTCCAGCCGTGGCTCCAGACCTTGTCCTGAGAGGTGCAGCTTTAAGTGATTGCTGCTCCCACAGATGTTAAGCTTCAGCTCATTCTTGTAAGACCTCTGAAAAGAGAAAAGTGCAGAAAACTCATCCATGAAGTCCCGGGTGACAGGACCCCAGATACAACAATGCTTGCCCCAAGGTCAGGGTGTTATCAGTCTCTCCAAGGTGAATGGAAACCAGATATTTACTTATGCTGGGGACTACGGCGTCTGTGTCCTGGGGCTGAGGAACTGGGATGAATCCTGGTGTGCACTGAAACTGGGTATTCGGGTAGCAGATGGATGTACAATGGACTGTCAGGTGTTTTCACCTGGTCATGCAGGAGAGCAATGCTCATGGGAAGGGGCCCCGGGGTTACAGTGTCCAGACACCGTCCTGGCACTGCTGCATCAGGCAAACACCAGCTCCAGGAGAGAGGCAAACGAGCTCTCGCTGGCCAGAAATAAGGGTCATCTTCTCTGCTTAGTGCTTGGCTCTGGTCCAAGCCAGACACAAGATGGTTACATCTCTCCAGCAATTAAAAGATCCCTGGCACTGTCTGGGCACAGAAGCACTTGTGTCCATGCTGGTACACACTGCCAGTTTCCGAGACCCAGCGGCCACAGGCAAACTACTTTTGGGAATGCTCCATCCTTTAAGTTGAATCCCCAGCTGCACGGCAATGTGCAGGCAGGCCAGAGCCCCAGGCACTGCTGGCAGCACACCACTACAGGTGACTGTCCCGCCGTGCCCAGGAAGGTGTGTGGTGGCTGTTTTGTCTGTCAGTCCTGCAGCAGGATGAGCCCAGACTGGCCATTCCAGGATTATCCTCTGCGAGTGGGCAGCTGCTCTGCACCGAGTGTCGCAGCTGCAAACACAGCCAGGCCAGGGGGAGGCTGAGGGGAGTTGGGCACATCCCCTCCATGTGCCGAGAGGCAGCCCTGGTGCTCTCTGTGCAAGCTCCCTGTGGGCATTTCAAAGCACATCTCACGGGAGTGCTCTGTGGGGTGAACTGAGCCACGCAGAGTGCGGGCCTGGCAGAAAGCTCCCTGTGAAGGCAGCGCTCATAGCACACTCTCTGCACCAGGCCCTCATTTCCAGATAGCCCTGACAGGCCTCCCGGGCTGACACCTGCCAATCTCACCTCCTCCTTGGGTGTAAAGTGGATTTCTAAGTTCTGCCAGCGTCCTGGATCAAGGGTTCCTTGGGAGGGCGTCACTTCAAAGGGACAGGGCTCATCCTCCAGCGCCTGCCACTTCTGGCGTACGGCTGGTGTCATGTATTCGAGGTGATTGTTCTGGGCACAGAAACCAATCGTGTGAGGTCTCCTCGGTCTGCGAGGACAGAGTCCCACTTCCTGAGTGCTCTGAGACACGGATACGGTGCTAAGAGCATCCACAGCCAAAGCAAGTGTGGCCCAAAGCCTAGAGCTGGAGGGAAAACCTGTAGACAGGGCAGGCAGACAGGGAACTCCTGTCCTCAGAGCAGCAGGAATGGGTGAAGATGGCAGAAAAACAAAGCACCCGCTAATGGAACAGGTCCAGGCAAACCAGCCTTGATCCAGACCCTCAGAAGCTTCCTTCAACACGCTGCAGACCCAAATGCTCAGGCAGCCACAGGAGCAGAAAGGGCAAGAGACACAGAGAAAACCCAGCCAAGAAAGTTACGTGCTCAGTGTCGCCTGTGCTTTACCTTCAGAACAGGCTCGATGGACCATTTGCAGGGTGCTTGGAAGCGGTTGTAGAGCCGGATGGTCTCAACCTGGCACTGCCCGAGCAGGATGTCAGAGAACTGCAGCGTGTTCTTGGAGAGGTCGAGCGACGCTTCCAGCACAGTGGCGCGGAGGCGGATGTGAGACGTGGGGCCTTTTGTCACCTGGAGAAGGACAGAGAATTCAGCGGAGGGTGCAGGTGACACGTGCTGCTGTGCCCAGCCTGCTGCCTGCCCCAAGAGCTGTGGCACCTCTATGGGCAGCAGCACATCCACGTCACCCTGCGGCCAGCGGGCACTTTCAAAGCACACGGTAAACGCCATGGTCTGGCTGGGGGCCAGGCTCTTCATCAGGCCCAGGTCCACGCTGAAACCTGGAATAGATGAAGACAAAGCAGCTTAAGTTAAGGCCTTACAGGTGTCCTGGCTGAGAGGTCTGGGGAAGGCCCCACACCGGGCTGTGACCCGGATGAAAACTTGGAGTGCACCTGAACACCCCTCAGACACAGTGAGCCACTGTGACGGAAGCGCAGCCTTGCCTCAAGGCCTTTTTTGGAAGCCTCTCTTGATCCACCAGAGGATTTCACAGGCTATCTCCTCAATAAAGGCTGAATACAAGTGCTGTGACAAACCAAGCATTTCCAAAGCACAGCAGACCCCACTGGTTGCCAAAACAGGCCCACAGAGTGCCCAAAGAAGCTTGCTGCTCGTGGGAGCCAAGGGCAGAAGATGCTGAGAGGTGACCAGGGTGATGAGCCCATCTGGCCCTTGCACTGAAGCGTTAGGGCAGTCACAGGCAGGCCAGGCCAGGTCCCTGGGCATGGATGGCCAGGAGAATTCTGCCTCTAAAGCTCCCAGCAGGGGCGGCACTGAGAAGAAAAAGCTCAAAAACCTCCCCAGGTTCAGTGGCTTAAGCTAATCTGTCTGAGACAGCTCCTTCAAGGCCACAGGAAGTGTCTCCAGCACTGCTTACCTGTGTCCTGCAGGACAGATTCATCGACCTGGAAGGACACTGGGATCTGCCCAGGGTTGGTGATCTCCAGAGTGCTTCTCTCAGTGAAACCCTTAAGGACAGTGCCCATGTCCAGGACATACTCGGGCAGCTCAACTCTGCAAGGAGGAGTAAGGACAGTCCTTAAACCACAGCCTGGCTGCATGTCCAAGTGGACAGCCATAAATACAGTGGCTATTTCTTTATTCACTGCTGTCAAAACTCAGCTCAAGCCCAAGAAAGCCATGGCCTGACCACCTGGCAAAGAGTTTGGGAAGTCAGGAGGAGTGCAGCTCCTAGGTTGTATCAGCTACTAATGGCACCTGGAAATAAAATTATTTAAAATGGACACTGGCCACAGCTCCTCTGCCATGAAAAGCCAGTACAGGTGAGTCCACGGGGCCTCCACTGGTCTCAGTGGAACTGCCTAGCCTGGTGTACAGCCTGAGCCTGAAATTGTTTTGGAGCCTAGGAATATGATTTGCCTGCTCAGGGAATCTCCACTGCTCTGCAACCAGATCACATGATCTGCTCTGCAGAGCATCTGCTTCCTGAATTGAAGCCTCTGGTGCTTGTGCTGCATCATGCCGGTGCAAAGGGACCCACCAAGTTACCTGGATAAGCCCTGCCACCCCACCAGGGTTCAAACCATCTGATTTTGGGTTTGAAAGGCTTTGCTGACGTGTGGCTCCCCTCTCCTTTAGTTTAGTGTGCTCTGTTAGTTGGAAGCAAGGCATCAGCTGGGAGCTGTCTCTTTCAGAGCTAGCCAGCAGGGACAGAATTGATGCTGTCTGGAAGGGCTTGAAGGTCTGCACTGGGTGCCCCAGCTCTAGGGGCAGAACCCCACGGCTGTGGGGAGCTGAGCAGTCCAAAGCTCAGCGTGGTGCTGGGGAAGGGAGGACACTGCTGCTCCCACGTAGCGTGACACAGCCACCGGGACCAGACCCTTTCTGCAGTCCAGGCTATTCCCAGCTCTGCAGGCCCAAGGAGCTCTCAGGAGAAGGGGACATGGCTGGGTGTTCCCCACGGGGCACCTGGAGATGGGCATGGGAGTCCCTACTCACTTGACAAGACTCTGGCATAGCTGCTTGTCAGGGAACCTGCTCTTCGGGGGATGGCACGTGAGCTTCTGCTGCAGCTCCAGAGCAGCCTTCTCTATCAGCATCCTCACCGTGTTCATCTGCAGCTGAGTGCTTGGCTGAGGAAAGGCAAGACAGTGGCTGCTTAGGCAAGGTCCTTCCCAAGGCCCAGCTTGCACCTGAGAAAGGATCCCACCCTGCTCCTGCTGGGAGGGGGTGTGGGGTCCTCCTGTCTGGCTGCTCAGTGTCTGTGACACCTCCTGCTCTCTTAGGCGGGACCTCATCTCCAGGGAAGTAACTCCAGCATCTTTGCCTGCCCAGACACTGTTAGAGCTGCTCTGGCCAGGCAGACAGACCAGCCAGGAACCTTCCAGAGCTCCAGACACCTGCCTGCCCCCAGCCAGTACCAAGGCAGCTTGGAGAAAAAGTGTCTTGAAAGGGAACCGGAGCCAAGCTGGCACCTCTTGGAGATGAGCAGCAGCAGCACAGCCCCAGGGCACAATCAGGCAGCTGCTGTTTGGGTCTGTAACTCTGGCAGGGCTTGGGCTGGGACCAACAAACTCCCCAGCAATGACCTGCATCTCCTTCAAAGCACCATCCCTTGAGCATGGCCCTCAGGACCTCTCCCTGGGCTAGCCAGGAAGCTGGTGCAGCCCCAGAAGAGACCATGACCAGAGTGGCAGCCCTAGGGGCAATGCTGAGGTGACACAAGGTTGTAGGTGGGCAGGGAGGTCCCAGGTGCCAACAGGGCACCGGGGAGCTGCTGTGGGCTGCAAGGGGCTCAGGTGAACACGGAGAAGGTGGCATGTGCCAAACGGGGCTGCAGCTGTTCTTACTACAATGCCAGAGCCAGGCACGCGGGGCTTCAGGTCCTGAGTCTTTGGATCCCGAGTCTCCGAGGTCTGACTCTTTGGAGTCTGAGTTTTCAGGGTCTGAGACTTCAAGGTGTCAGTCTTCAGGCTCTGAATCTTCTGAACAATTTCTGATTTATTCCTCTGGCTGTACTGTTGCAGGTGTTTTACATGCTGTTTCAGTGGCTGCTCATATTTTTCATTTTCTGAAGGAAGAAAGCATCCACAAAGAGAAATGTGAGCAAAGTGCCAGTCCCCATTTAAGCTGGCAAGTCCCCACCTCCCAACATTGGTGTCTTCCAGAAACAAATCCCTCAAGCCATCTCTGGCAAGTGGATGCTGCTGCTCCTCTCTGAATCCTCATGTTCTCTCCCTCCCCACCGAGGAGCATCTCATCCCCTGCAATGCCACGCAAATCCAACCCTGCCTGAAGCCCTGCCAGCCTCTCTGACAGCTTTCCCAAGCCCTTCAGTCTAGCCATCATCCTTCAGGACCCTGCCAGATGTGCTGGCAAGCTCTGCAGGATGGCTCCTGGGACAAAGCCCACATGGGATCCTCTGCTCAAGACTCAGGAAGCAACCAGGGGGCTTGACTTGGCCTGGGAGTCCTGCAACCCTCCAGGCTCGGTGGAGGTTGGCATGAGCTGCCCCATGGGCATGTGGTAGGGAACCAAACCAGAGGGGCCCTTCCTGGGGGCAGACAGGCAGTGCCCACCTTTGGTGTTCCAGGGCAGGTTCACGGTGATCACGGGAAAGGACGCTTCTCCTTTCAGGAGGATATTTTTCGGCTCCAGGTCACCCACTTTCAGCTGGTAAATCCTGCTGAAAGCTCCTGGTAATCCTGGCATGTAAGAGAATTTCAGCGCTTGCTTCTCGCCAGGTGCCATGGAGCCCTGCAGGGGCAGGAGGAGAGGGAGGGAATGCATCAGTGTTTGATGGGGATGGCTCAGGGGACAGACAGGCTGGGGACACAGAGTCTCATCTAGAAGAAACCATCAGACCACATCACCTTCCTGAGAAACACATTACAGTGTTGGCTGTCACAACAGTTAGAGTAAATACTTTGTGGTTTATAAGGCTGACTTTTGTAAAAGAAGTTTTGCTAAAGTTTAGAGTTCTTTTAATGCCAACGTTGTGTTGTGATACCAATGTTGGTGAAGACTTGTTGCAATATTAACATTTAACATTTATATAATGTTAAATTATATATATAATATTAAATTTTAAATATATATTAATTTATAACATATATAATAATATATAACACACATATATATCAATATATAAATTGAATTTTTAACATATATATAATATTAAATTTAACATTTAATAGTGAAGGAATGGAAACCTGTCGAATATGTTGAAAAGTAACAAATGACCACCACTAGGACAACTGTACATGCTCCAAAAAGGTGGGACAGAGGAGGAGCTATGTTAAAAATTCTGAATATGTACAACCATTGTAAATATGTATTAGGCTGATGCAATACCCAGGGGATATTAGGGGTGCTGCTGTGTGGACTGGTGTGCCTCTGGCTGCAGCTAAGCTGTTAACCCTGTTAAAGCTGTTAGCTAAGCTAACCCAGCGCTGTTACTTCTGCTTTATTGACTTTGGCCCCTGTTGTCCCTTATTAAATTTTCTTGAAATTTTACCTGGGGAGTGGCTTTTGTTTCTCACACCTTCTACCTTCCTTGTGCCCAAAAGGTCGAGCCTCCGACCCCGGGGTGCCGTGCGTCCTCCCCAGGGCTCATAAGGCTGCAGCCCCAGCACAGCCTGGTGCGAGCACAGCCCTGCTGCTAATGGGCTTTGCCCTCTGCCAGCAAGAGCCCTCCTCGTCAAAAAAAGGCTCTTCTGCTGCCGCTGGGGAAGGGAAGTCCCTGCTCTCAGCAGGGCCAGCAGCTCCTCTCGTCCCTTGTAGGAGACAGGCATGCAGAAATGGCAAAGCCAATTGGCTTCCTCTTGCCACCGCAAGGAGGGACAAAGGCAGGAGCGCTGCTTCGGCTCAAAGACATCCAGGCAGGGCTGAGAAGCTTGGGCAGCAGTGGTGGGATGCTGCTAATCTTTCTCCTTGCTTTTCCAGCCCCGCTGCTCCCTGGCCCCCTCACTGCCCCACAAAGCCGCTGCACAGCAGCAAAGCTGGAGGAGGCAGGGAGCAGCAAGCCCAGTAAGGGACACAAGTGGTGCTTAGCTGGCAGTGGGGAGGCAGGGCCAAGGACAATGTCCTGTGTGATCACACAGCCTGGCTAAGGTGACCCTCAGAAACGCTCCAGTGCCAGCACAGCCTGAGATCTCAGCCGTCGGGGTCCCCAGAGTGACTGTGAGGAACCAATTACATTTTTAGTTATGCCTCAGCATACGCTATAAATCCATCCTCTGCCATGGGGTGAAAAATCACCGTAGGGGCTGTCCACGTGCTGGGAGCCCTAACACATCCCCACGTGTAAAGGGGGTTGCTGGCAGACAATGCAGGCAGGCTCCGTGTCTGGGGGGCTGCAAGCGACCTCCCCCTTGGAGGAGGGCAGACCCCGAACCCCAGGAAAACTTTGCTCACCTCACCAAGACTTCCTAAAAGGGCTGAGTTATGGGAGTGTGAAAAAGACGTTCACTCTTCTATGAAAATTTAGAAAGTTTAATAAAGGACAGTAGGAAAATAAATAAATAAATAAATAAAAATTGTCCTTTAATAAAGGACAATGGAAAAAGTGCTTAAGGGGTATCCCCGAAGGTAACAGCGTGCTCTTGGCTCAGTGCCAAGATGCACCCGGCCGTAATAACCTTGGCTCTAAGGTCCTTGTCTCCCACTGTCCTTTATTAACCCTTTGGCATGTTCACAGGAGAGTGAAGGCGTTGTTCACAGTGCGGCTGGCAGCACACTCGCTGCATCTGCCCAGCAGGACCCGACAGAGCCTCCCAGGCTTCCAGCGGTAACGCTCTGTCCCTCTCCTCTGTTACTCTCCCCGTTTCTCATTTTCTCTCTCTGCTCTCTTTTCCATCCCTTTCTGGTCGGGACCATACCCTCTCTTTATCAAGACACAATTTTCAGATATAATACTTGCTGTGTTTGTGCCTTATTTTCATCCGAGCAATCTACCAAAAAGAATTCTCCTCTACTCCCCTGACAGTAGGACAGGACAGTGACCAACACACTCGTGCCTCCTGCTGGTGTCTGCCTCTGACAGCAGAGCCACCCACCAGCCAAGGCCATGGGGGAGTCTATCAGGAGAGCCCTTGTTTGACCTTCTCTGCCCCCAGCAGGAATTGCTTACAGCCCTCTGTCTCTCATGGCTGGGTTTGTGTTTTCCCCTCTGATTTTTTCCCCTTGCTCTCTTTTCCCTTTAACACTCTCCTGGGCCACCTGGCACAGGGCTGGGCTCAGTCACTTGTGCTACTTACAGTGGTGGGGTTGACCAGAAACACGCCAGGCAGATGCTGGTCGGCAGTGCTAGGCTTTAGCACCCAGCTGAATTCAATCCTGCCAGTGTTCTCCAGGGTGACCGTGCTGTGACCAATTTCATTAAACATCTGGAGAGAAGGCACAGGAGCAGGAAGTTACAGACCCAGGCCTGCTGCTGGGAATCTCCTTCCTCTCTCCTGGGCTTGGAAGCAGACACATCGTGGGAGCAGGGAGGAGATGGGGGCACTTGGGAACCTGGGGAACCCCCAGGCACAGGACACCTGCACAGGGCCAGGGAGCTCTGGCTGCACCCACAGCTGTGGTAACAACCATGTGAGGGCCAGCAATAAATGAACCAGGGGACACAGGCCCTCTGCACTCTGAGGGGTCACCAACAGCCAGGAGAAACAGAGAGAGCACCAAGGCATTCCAGCAGAAAAGGCACCTGCATGCAAGTATTGGCAAGCAGCACACATGCAACAAGGGAGTCACACAGGGCAACACAGACAGGGCCAGCAGCTGGAAATATCTGTGGGCTTTCAACTGGAAAAGAGTGAACTGGGGATTATTCTGGGACAGTCTCCCAAGCTATAGTGACTGGAAGCCCAACTTCTTCCCTTGATTATTTGTGGATTATTTGTGGATTAAGCAAGATTATTTGTGGACAAAAGCATCTCCTTGGAGGTCAGGCTTTAGGCGTGGATCAGCAGAGGGATGTCTCAGGGACACACCCCTCAGAGCATCCCCACTGGGACCCTGCCTGGCCCAGGAGGCAGTGCTAGGTACCCTGAAAAAGAGGCATTCCCAGCGTTTTTGGAGATGGCCATTTTAAACCAGCTTGGATGCCAAATGTGTCCCTCAAAGGTTGAACTTCCAAGCCCCAGAGCCAAGAAAGGGGCTGGGAAGGGGAGGGATCCCTGGGCCGAGGTGGGCTGGAACCCGCTGGCCGTGGTTCTAGGGCAAGGAGCTGTGCCAGGGGCCATGTGTGGTACCTGAGAGCCACAGTCGATCTCCCAGAGGCTCAGGGAGTAGCTGACGCGTGAGGTGATCAGCTCCACCTCGTAGGTGGGGCCTCCCTCCACGCGGCACAGCGCCTTCACACCGCCGAGGACGTCCCGGTGGCCAGAGAAGGTGAAGGAGACCTGCTGGCTCTGTCCTGGCTGCAGCACGCCTGACAGCGGCAGGATGCTGAAAGCCTGGATGGAGGACGGGAGAGATCGAGGCGTTGAGCAGGGAAATGGATGCAGAAGAGCATCTTGGAGCAAAGTGCAGCTCTAGCCAGAGGGGCCCATTCCCCAAACACAGCCAAAATCATCCTAATCTCATCCTGCATCCGTGCCACTGACCGGCGCAGGGACCATGGGGAAAATCTTCTCCCACACTCACAGATCAATGCATTAATTAATACACTGCATTAAAGTGAACTGGGACGTCTCCTGGCAGTAGAAATTCTCTCTGATGCACAACTTGCCTTTAAAAAGCATTTCTTACTGCTTTGACAAAAGGAGGAGACTCAGAGTGAGAGCTCTTGGAGCTGAGCGGAGGACTCCAGCCCAGCTCATCTGACTCCTGAGGCTTTTCCCCTCTCTCTCTGATTTATAGCCTGCTTTCTCCAGGTGCCTCAGCAAAAGCTCCTGCAAACATTTCCTATGGACCACCTGATGAGGTCCAGGGGTAGCAATGCCCTCCACAGGTGCTGCACAGCGTCCTTGGGCAGCCCTACATGTCCTGCACGACCTCTCCAACAACCAGTGGCTTCAGCAGCACTTTGTGCTGGGCCTGGGGGGACGTGAGGCCCCTCTGAGGGCAGTGCTGAGGGCCACCAGTGGGACTGGGAGCTACAGCCCTGCTTGCCACACTGACAGTGGGCAAGTGAGACAGATTCCCTCTTCTCCGCTTCGAGGGGAGCGTGCGGTACATCCACGGAGGATGCGATTCCTGCCAACCCTAGTGGGAGGTGAGGGGGTTCAGGAGTTTGTGGCAGCACCTGAAAAACAAGCCATTTTCTATGCCAGGAGGAAGAGACAGCCGCGTTGCAAAGTCTCCTTTCATAAGACAGCTTCAGGGCCATCAGTGCAATACCAGCCCTCGGGTGAAAGCCGACACCTGGAAACAGGTGGCCTGGCTGGGCTGGGAAGAGGGCACAGGGAGATCAGGACTCATCACAGCTTGCTCTGGCAAGGAAGCTGGAGGTCTTACCATCCTGATGCAGATAAAACCTCATCTTACATTGTGAAGAAAACCAGGCAAAAAAAAAAAATCCCACACTCAACACAGGCTTGTAGGATCTGAGCAGGCTTCTCCAAGGAAAACTGTCCTGTTCCTCCCTCCCACACACCCCACACCCAGCCACGGGCCCTGCTGCCCAACCCACTGCCAGGGCACAGGACAGCAGGGCAGCAAAAGGAGGGTCAGCACGAGCGTGACTTGTTGGTGGCAAGCTGGGGAGGCAACACGAGCACCAGGTGTACAAGAAAATCTACCTCTGCTCCTAAAGACTGGGCAAAGTCCTGCACTTCTTTCAGGGCTGTGCCTGCCTCCTCCTTTCTAATCAGGAACCTCCTTTTATATGCCGAGGAATCCAAACAGGTTCTCTGCTCCTTTGGTGGTTGGGGTTTGAATTTAAGTGGGTAAGGCTCATATCTGGAAAACAACAGAACTATGAACAGGGACCTGCAGTGGGAGGGAGGGAGGGAGGGACACCTGCACGAGCAGCTCCTGCTCAGGATGCAGCCCCTGGGTGGGTGCTGGCGCGCTGAACTGAGAAATGGTTTGATCCAGCCCTTCCCAATCCAGGCTGGAGCAGGTCTGTTCTAAGGGCAGCCCAGGGATGATGCTGAGGGAGCAGCAGTGCAGCAGCTGTAACTGCTTGCATTGAGGAACTAGAGAGGACAGGGATTAACACCTTGTGGGGATGCAAAAAGCACAGTGGGAGAGGGAAAGACAGAGAAGGCAAGCAGAAAGGTGAGATTTGAGGCACCGAGGGGCAGACCCGGCCAGTGACGAGCCAGCACAGCAAACCCCAGTGCCCAGTGACAGAAACTCTGCAGCTCCACCAGGTATTTATCAGGAATGTTTCCCCTGACACTGTTGGGGGGGTTGGCTGACATTTTCCAACACTCCCAGGTGACTCAGGTCACGTTCCCCATTTTAAATTGAAGCAGGTGCTCAGGGTAACTCTGCTTGGGTTTCTAATGCCACGTGAGGGACACAGTCGAGCCGTGCCTGCCGTCACCCTGCTGAGCTGCAAGTGCTCCCCACACAGTCAAACACAACCTGGATGCTCCATTCCCAGACAGGCATTCAGGGCCTGTAATGACCTGCTCCCCAAAGAATCACTGCCTTTAGCTTTGTGGCTTGTTACCTAAGGCTGGGTTTCATTTCTGGATCAGGGGCAGTCTCATCATAACCCTCAAGAGATCCCCTAATCATCTATTCCACCGTCTTTCATTTTAATGAGTGGTTTGAGGCAACCTCCCAGGACCACCATGCCTAGACAATGACATCTTTCACCCTAAAGCAGAAACTCTCTGGGATGCAGGGATAGGAGATGATGTGATGAGCAAGTCCTGCTGTCAAGCAGTTGAGAACTTGTAAGGGACATGTTGCAGGGGAAAAGTCAAAACGAGCAACAAGTGTCACAAAAAAAGGGAGTGAGGAATGCAAGGTGTCTGCTGAATGCTGACCCCTGGGAAGGAAATCGTCCTGGCAGTAAAGGAGTTATCTCAGAAAAGAAGGAAAGGGAAGGTAAGAAGATGTTCAGCATCAGCCCAGGCACTAAGTGACTCTTTCTCTGGTGTTGGAACTTTCTGGGCATCCTGCAGCACAGTGCAAGGGAGGAAGGCAAGGAGCAGAGAGCAGCTCCTGCAGAGAGGACCCATCCCAAAGCAGAGGGGCCAGAAGGGCCTCCAGCAGTGCTGTGGGAGCTGGGACTAGGAGCCCTTCATCAAGGTGGACATTGCCTCAGGCCACAGAGGTCTGAGAAAGCAGCTTTCACCCCAGCTTTCCTTCCCAGGGGAAACCACTATGGGGGCTAGGCAGCACCAAATTGGAGGAAAACCTATTCCCTGAGCATCCAGCCTGACAGCGGCTGGTCAGCGTTATTTGAACAAGGAAAAGCCAGAAGCAGTCTGGCAGGTCCTAGGCAAACAGCTTTGCTCTTTGCCAAGTACAACCAGGGCACCAGGAAGAAGAGCTTCAGGGAGAGGGCAAAGGTGCACATACCCCAGCTTGTCCTCCGAGCGGAATGACCAGCGGTACTTGACGGGAAGAGAGCTGCAGTTGGTCATCTCCAGAGAGCGCACTCCTTCAGTGCCACCCACGAACTCCAGCCTGCTGGGCTGGATTTGGAGATTTGGGAAGTGGGCTTCTCCCCAAAGGGCGATACGGGACACCGAGGAGGTGTGAGTGAGGCAACGGGTCTTGGTGTTGCGAGAGCCTAGGAAAAGGACACAAATGTCCATTTAGGCACCAATTATGGCATGACTCCTGGTGTGAATATCCTGGTAGGATGAAAGTGTCATTGGAGTTTAGCTCTTTATTATCTGAACTACAGCTCACCGAGAAGCTGCACGAGGAATTAATTGTCACTTAGCTCCCTTCGACACTGATTCCAGACTGCAGCCTTGAAAATGCCCACTCTTAGCCCTGCAGAGCACTGCAAGCTTCTCTCTCCCTGATGGGGAGGAGCTCCCTCACCTGCCCCAAACCAGCAGCAGTTATCTCTCCGTGATGAGTGTGCACACAGACCGAGCATTTACTCTGAAAATTCAAGCTGTAAAATTCCCTGTGAAGTCTGCCAACACTCCCACCGTTAAGCAGTGAGTGAACACGAGTTCACACCCATGCTGGCCGCTGTGATTACTGTTGCCTTTCTTGTTTCATTTATTCAAAAGGCAACCTAACAAGTGCCTCAGTGCTGATGCAGGGTAGGGAAGAAGCAGCTCAGGAAAGGTAATTCGTTTTCCTAAAAAGTTCATTAACTGTGTTGTTATGGGTTTAGGCTTTGAGTGAATTTTCCCCTTGGTTTGGGAAGGGGGATGGGGATTTTGGGGGTTTTGGCTGTGGGGGTGGCCTTTTCCATTCAGAGTTTTTTGGGAGTTGTGGTGTGATGCCGTGGCCGGTTGTGAAGGCGGACTTGAGGTTTGGCAGGGAGGGGACCCTCCCTTCCTTCTGCTCGGGGATTGAAGGTCGGCCACGTGCTGCTGCGGGAGGTTGTGTGCTTGGCCCTGGGACTGCCCTGGGCTGCAGCTCAGCACTGGGATCCAACCTGTCTGCCTTCCTTCCTTCCTTCCTGCCTGCCTTCCTGCCTTTCCGGCCTTTCCTGCCTCCCTCCCTCCCTCCTTCCCTGCTGCCTGCCTTCCCTGCCGGTGCTGGCTGGGAGGGGATCCCTGCCCTGCCGGAGCCCACAGCTCCTCCTGCCTGTGATCATAACTACACCAAAGGGGACAACCAGTACTTGGCGGGTTGGAAACTTCTGTTATCGTGCTGTTGATTGTGCCAATGCATTCCAGTAATGAACTGTTTTTCCTTTTCCCATATTTTTGCCAGGAAGCCCTGTAATTTCAGAGGTATAATAATTTGGAGGGAAGGGGTCATCTTTCCATTGCAGGAAGATTCCGGCCTTCCTTGGCAGACATCTGTCTTTTAAACCAGGACAGGGACAGCAGAAAATACTGACTTTCTATTCCTTGGTTCTGTTTGACCTCACAATGGCAAAAGGCTACCTGAGGCACCAGCAGCCCTGGAGTTCACACCCTGAAGAGGCTGCTGTGGCAGACCATGAGTGAGGGATGCTTTCATGTTCCAGTGCTCCATTTTGGAATGCACAGATGCCCCACGCTGGGTCCAAGCCCAGGGAACACTCACCAGAGGAGATGTCCTTGAAGTCGAGCTTATTGAGGTCAAAGTGTGAACTCAGTCCGGTGACAAACCCCCTGCCATGGCGAGGACAGAGGAGGAAAGGGCTTGGTTAAAGGGAATTACAGCAAAGAGGAAATGGCTTGGTTAAAGGGAATTACAGCAAAGAGGAAAGGGCTTGGTTAAAGGGAATTACAGCAAAGAGGAAATGGCTTGGTTAAAGGGAATTAGAGCAAAGAGGAAATGGCTTGGTTAAAGGGAATTACAGCAAAGAGGAAATGGCTTGGTTAAAGGGAATTACAGCAAAGAGGAAATGGCTTGGTTAAAGGGAATTACAGCAAAGTGTTGGCTGTCGTGGCTCGGGGGTGTAAAACCTGGTGTCAGGGCAGGTTTCAAATCAACACACCGCCATGTGCTCAGCACAGTGCCCCTGTGGACAGGAGGCAGCTAAAGCCAAGTGGGAGCAGCCAACAGCCACTGATGGGGCTTTGGGCACAGGGCAGGCAGGAAAAGCCCCCGGGTTGCTGGTGGTCCCATGAAGGACCCTCAACACACACCCAGACATGGCTCCGTGCCTCAGTTTCCCCATCTGTAATGTGATGGACATAAAGGTGTCCCCACAAACTTCTGTAACTAGCCTTTCCTGCTTTGCTGCTTCCTAGCTGGAACTGGTTCTCCCATGGAGGAACTTTCTCAGGAGATTTTGACCCACACGATCATTAGAGAGTTTTGAGACATGAGGCAGGGGAGCCCCAAACACCCTCTGAAAAGAGCAGCAACAGTTCTACACAGTGGGCAGATGAACCCTCGAGGAAAGGACCAGCTTGTCAGCAGTGCAGCAGCTGGCACAGCCAAGAGCAATAGCTTAAACAGCCAAACAAGGGTGTCCTGCATCTAGCACACCACCTCACGTGTCCTTGAACTCAGCAGACAGGCTCCAGAAGTCACCAACATCCACTGAAATCAGCACTTGAAGCTGCACAACACCCACGAGTTTCTTTCATGGCTGACGCCAATCAATGCCCACTGTGCCTTTTGGTTAAAAATCAAGAACTGTGCCTTCTGTTGTATTCCCAGGACTGCCACTGGCTCTGCTCTACACCTCTCAACAAGAGCCCCCCGCCCTTGCTCAAGGAGAAAGCTGCTTATGTCATAAAATCCCATGACCAGTCTGGGGGAGGGACAGAGGAGAATCAGTTATTTGATGCTGAAAGGTTCCCTCTTGATTTCCAAAGTAAAAAAGCAGCACTTTTCCTCCAAAAACAAAGCCAGCATACTTGTTTCTCTACTGTGGGCAGACCTACTGACCACTTTTCTCTTGCTAAGGAATAACTTTCTTGTTCTTTTTAATCCATCTCCCATATCTCATTGGTATAATCTAGTGCAGATTGCTTTCATTTCTTTACTGCCTTGACCCAGTGCCTCCCAACAGCAGCAGCCTAGCTCCAAAGCTCCAGAGCAGCCAGCATCAGCTCTCCTGCTTACCCTACATGATCCCAGCAGCACATGGCTCAGGCTAGCAGGGACAAGCCCTCATGTGCTGTGGTCCTGAGCACTGAGCTCTGCCTCCCCTATTATCAGCCCTTCTCCCTTCTGCTGGGCCAGGATTATCTCTTCACAGGATCACAGAATAATGAGGTTGGAAGAGACCTCTAAGATCGTCAAGTCCAACCTATGCCCTAGCACCTCAACTCGACTATAGCACCAAGTGCCACGTCCAGTCTTTTTTTAAACACATCCAGAGATGGTGATTCTACCACCTCTCTGGGAAGACAATTCCAGTATTTTATTATTCTTTCGGTGGAAATTTTTTTCCTAATATCCAACCTGTACCTTCCCTGACTTGAGCTTGACTCTGTGTCCTCTTGTTCTGCCCGTTGCTGCCCGGTGGAAGAGACCGACCCCCAGCTGTCTACAGCCTCCCTTCAGGAAGTTGTAGAGAGCAATAAGGTCACCTCTTGCCATGGCACCAGCCCGTGGGATGACGCCCAAGTCCTTGGGACAGTTCCCAGTCTCCCACATCAGCCCTTTCCCGGCTGTGGAAAGGATCTAGCAGAGCACTCTGCACAGGAGCTGGGAGCACGGCTTGTGCCCCACAGCATGGCCGTGAGAGGTGAGGTGAGGCTGTGCTGCCCATCTGGGATGGATTATTAACGGGAATTCTTACAAACACTGCTGCTGGTGCAGAATCACCCAGGCTGGCCCATCTCCAAAGCCCTGGGGACCTTGCTGGCTGTTCAGGGGGGACATCCCAGAGCAGCTACTGCCCAAAGCTGATCCATCCCACTGCCTGCCATGGCCAAAGGCAGAGGGAGATCCCTGCAGGGAGGAGTCCTTCCAGCTCCAGGTTACCCACACAGGGCAGGAGGCATCCTCACACTAAGGCAATTCCAGGATCAGAGCAGAGATTAAGACCTCAGGAAACACCTGCACAACCTGCTCTGCTCAACCCCAAAATGAGGAAGGTGGGGGATGTCCCAGAGACAGCCACAGAAGTGCCCACCAAGCTCCCAGAGCCCTTACATGATAGTCAGGATTGCAGACGTAGGAGATCCAGCCACACTGAACTGGAATTCTTCCTCAAACCTCCCCAGCACGGTGGCACTGAAGGAGACCTGGATCGTCTGGGTCCCACCTGGTGCAATGATGCCCTCCTCGGGTGCAAACTTGAAGCAGAAGCCCACGTTTGCAGTTGAACGGATATAGGTGAAGGGAGCATCAATAGCTCCTTGGTTAATCAGCTTCACCTGCAGCAGCAAGAAAGCAAAATGGAAATAGATGTGGACTCTTCCCTTCTCGTCAGTTATTGTCTAATGATGCAATTCACACCCAGAAAAGGCAGACGATGCTTTGTGCTGCTGAATGGCAGAAGCAACAAAAAAATACAAGAGGACAAGTTCTGCCTTTGGGTTTCCAAGCAAAGCCGCGGTAACTCCACGTAAGTGGAGTCCATAACCCCGGAGTTGTCCCATGGACACAGAGCACTCCACCTCTATTCAGCATCACCAAGCTCATTCAGACCTGGCCCTGAGAGCAACGTGGGGTGATTGCAGCTGCGTAGTGAATCACCACAGAGCTGCTGCTGCCCCAGCCAGCACAGCTCCAGCAGTGCCATCTACTCATTCACCTTTTCCCATGTCATGAAAACAATACATTGATTATCAGGGATCAGCATCTAAATGTATAGACAGCACCATCTTTTGGTAGGAAAGCTCAGCGTGTCTCTCCCTTCCACAGCCAAGCTTTTGAAAGTGTCTGGCATGATGCAGTGCCTCATTTTCTACCTCTTTCAGTTGCTCTCTCTTTGTTTTTTGTTGTGTTTTTTTTTTTGTTTGTTTTGTTTTGTTTGTTTGTTTCTGTGTTTTTTTTTTTTTTTTTTTCAAACTTGACACTATTGGTGGGGAGGCAAATAGGTAGAAAAATCCTTTGCTTTATTCCCAGGAGCACTTTTCTCTCTCCAGAGTCAGAGATGCACCAAGGTGAAGTGTGGTGAGGGACTGGTCAGCAAGGGGAAGAACTCCCAAGCCCTTTGCAAGGGCCAGCACTGAGCCAGGAGGCTGGATGGCTTTCCTGTGGCTTCCAGGAATAAGCAGGAGACACTTGACTGGAAGCTGTTGGCAGTGGAGTGAAGCTCAAACACAGCCAGGTTGTTCCAGCTGCTTCTGAACAGCCCAGTACAAAGGTGCCTTGTGTCTGGCCCTGCCACAAAAGCCTCTGAACGTGCAAATTTTTGACCTAGTGCTGGTTTCATATGCCAAGGGGTTGTTCTGCAGGAAGCCTCCCAGCTGATCCCCCAAGAAGGGACTGGGGCTTCATGAACAACAGACGCACCTTTCAGACGGCCCCAGATTTGACCAGTGCATCAAATATTCCCTGCTCACAACTGCCCAGCTTGGCAGGAATTCCACAGCTCCACCAGGCTTGCTGCTGCCTCAGGAGCCATCAGGATCCATCCCAAGCCCTGCTGCTCACCTCATAAACGCGGGGGGTGTTGACAGGAACGTTCCCAAAGTTCAGTGCACGACAGCTGAGTTCAACCAAAGGTCCGTGGCCTTCCCCTGTGAGGCACAGGGGCAGCCTGCTCTCACAGCCTGGGGAGAGATGTGAGATGTCCATTTCAGCACAATAATTCCCTCTGTTACACTGCATTTTCCAGGCTGCCTCAGTGCTAGTCCCTGACTCTGAGCTGGATGCAACCAGCTCCTGATGCTGCAGGAGAAGATATGGACCCTTCTGTTCCCTCAGGAGATATCCCTTGGGGCTGACTTGCAATTTCTAACCCATTCCTTGGGCTGGTTTCCAATCTTAGCCACCAGTCTGCTGAGTTTCAAACATCTCTGATCTCCTGTAGTGACAGGCCATGGAGTAACGGGTATCAATTGAAAGAAAATAAATTTTTTACTGTGAGGGTGGTGAGACACTCGAGCAGGTTTCCCAGGGGCGTTGTGGAGGTTCCAGCCCTGCAAGTGCTCCAAGCCAGGCTGGATGGGCCTGGAGCTCCCTGATCTAGTGGGAGGTGTCCCTGCCCAGAGGCCTTTGAGGTCCATTCCGTCCTGAACTTACTATGATTCTGTGGTTTCCTTCCCATGCACTTAGAGGAGCTTTGAAATCCACTCAGTGCAGGCACAGAGCTCATAAGGAGTTTGGCAATTGCCAAACTACCCGGCCCAGTAGCACACGACTTTGTTGCCAAAGTCCTCAACTTCTGGCACTCAGCACTGTGTTTCATTTCCACAGACTGAGCTGCAAGGTGACAATTCCCAGACAGGGCCAGAAGCGGGTGCTGGCCAAGGGTGCTCCTTCTGCAAACACCCTGGGCTCAGCGGGGCTCAGCCACCTCTGCTCTGGCGGTGTCTGGGCAGTGGGAGTGATCCAGGGTCAGGGAGCCCATTTCTAACTCAGCTCCCACCACCTGATGATGGATCCATGCCAAATGGACCCGTCCTGGAGGTCAGTGGCCATGGGGGGCTTAGTGCTTGCTCACTAAAGCTGTTCTGCTCTGTAGCTCTTTGGCTTTTGAGGAAAAGCTGGCAAAGCCATGGCATGAAAACCTCTCCCTGCACTGCCTGGGTTGTTCTGGGATCAGTAACCCAGACAGGGGTGTTCTGAGCCCTGGGCCTGGAGACTCCCTGGAAGCTGCAGGGCCAGTGGCGATGTGCCAGCACTGCCCTGCTGACCAGGGACTCTTCCCAGCAGTTACAGGGGAGCCCAGTGGGCTCAGGCTTGCACCATGGCTGCACTGAGGGTGAGAGAAGCAGGGGAAAGGAGCTGTACCTGAGATGCTGCAGTAAGCCACACTTTGGTACTCCAGTTCCTCTAGGGGTTTGAAGGTCACCTTGATTTTAGCCGAACAATTCGGCCCAATTACTCCCTCCTAAAGCAGAAAGGGACAGCAAAACATTTCTCTTCAAACTGCGCATTTCTTGTTTTCCACCACAGTCCTGCAAGCCTTTATTTAGAGCATCGGTGATGAGTGAACAACACAAGGAGCCCAAGGAAACACTCCAAACCCAGCTCAGCACACCGCTGGGAGCTCTCAGTGCTCAGCTGATCAGCTCTCACTCTCCACAGTATTGCTACTGCTCTGACACAAGCCCTTGGTCACATCATGCTGCTGTCAGCTGCAGTGGGATGTAACTGCCACTGCGCACTCATGGCTCTTCACAAGAAGAGAACATGATCCCCTTCCTTGGAAATAAAAATATTAGTTGAACCTGTTTTGAAAGAAAGCAGAGGTGGGGATTATTCTGGGGTTTACTCCAAGGTGAGAAGGGATTTTGCACTGTGCAGACACCAGGCATTCATCGTCTCTCACAATGCCAGTACTCAGAATTGGGGCTCTGGATGATGGGAGGATGTGGTGGTTTGCTTGCACAAACAGAAAAGGAAAAGGTTTTCTTGTCCCTGTGTGCAGGAGAACTCAAAAGGCCCATTTAAACCTTCCAGCCTTGTGTCCAGGCTCACAGAGGACACTGGAAGGGACACTCAGAAACAGTGCAAGGCGTGGTTACAGGAGGGCATTGGCATTTCTGTGATTAACCTTGGGCTGAATTTGGCCTCCTTTTCCCAGCCAACCGTGGCAAGCTTGAGGTCAGTATGTGAACAGCCAACACCCTCTGCTGAACACCCAACTCCAGCACCCTCTGCTGAGCCCCAGGCACCACGTGTCGGGGGAGCCCCTGCCTACAATAACTGCTCCCTGTGGACACGGCAAGGACACGCACGGAGCGCCCTTGAGCTCGAGCCCTGGCAGCAGAGCTCGGCTTTGTCAGGCTCCCAGCCCTGCCCAGAGCCTGCAGGGCAGAAGTGCTTTTAGCAGCCAGCTCTGCAGCTGCACCAAAACTCCATGTCCTCCCTCCCAGCACATTGGGCCAGCTGAGCATCTGCTGAGTGACTGCATCTGGGGGGGTGGGAGAAGGAGGAGGAGGAGGGAGGAGGAGGAGGAGGAGGAGGAGGACGAGGAGGACGAGGAGGAGGAGGAGGAGGAGGAGGAGGAGGAGGAGGAGGAGGAGGAGGAGGAGGAGGAGGACGAGGATGAGGACGAGGACGAGGAGGACGAGGAGGATGAGGAGGACGAGGAGGACGAGGACGAGGAGGACGAGGACAAGGACAAGGAGGAGGACGAGGAGGTGGAGGAGGAGGTGGAGGATGAGGACGAGGACGAGAAGGATGAGGAGGACGAGGAGGATGAGGACGAGGACGAGGAGGACGAGGACGAGGAGGACGAGGAGGAGGAGGAGGACGAGGACGAGGAGGACGAGGAGGACGAGGAGGACGAGGAGGACGAGGACGAGGAGGACGAGGAGGAAGAGGAGGAGGAGGAGGAAGAGGAGGAGGAGGAGGAAGAGGAGGAGGAGGAAAACGGGGTTCTCAGCTATCACTTACCACTGGCTCAATCGAAAAAATGTCATCGGAGAACAGCATGGGGTCTTCTTGCACCTTTGCTATCTCCTCCGGGACCGTGTTGCTCGGGAGGGCAGTGTAATCTTCACAAGAGCCCTTCTCCTTCTCTGTTTTTTCCTCCTCCGTCAAATCTTCCGGCCACATCTCTGTCCATGGCTGAAGAAAACGACACTGCCTGCAGCCACAGGAGAGACAAGGCCAGCAGATTGTTTAATAAGCCACATATTTGCAGAGGGAAGTGTGAGTGCAGGAGGGCAAAGCACTTGGGGAGGAGCAGCAGCAGCTCCCCAGCACGGGCTGACCCCAAGCCATGAGGGTCCCACATGGATCAGAGGATAACTTGCTGTTCACTGGCACAGCAGGTAGTTTTACTCCACACTTGCAAGCTCGGGAGAGGTTTCCAAAGCCAGGGTCCCTCAAGAGAACCTCCTGGCTCAAAGCCTCTGCCAAAACTGAGGGAGAATCCACCAGGCACTTCAAGTGGCTTTTCCTACCACTGAGCTGCTCGGAGGAGGCAGATAAAGATCATGGAGCAGGACTTCCCTGGCAAGGGGAGAGGAAGCTGGGTTGCAGCTACGTCTTACCAGCATCACTCTTTGTTTCTTCCATTTTGGACCTGCCCTGTTCCCCACTCTGCCTTTCACAAGAGCATCCCAGTGGAAATTGATGAATTCAGGCACCGCACCCCTTCAGTGACATTCAAGGCTTTATGCATGAAAACAGAGGCTCTGAGAGGGGAAGGGACTTTGTTGTGCAGGAGGGAGACAGCAAACTCCTGGAGAGGCCTTCTCATGATCCAGAGCTTTTTGGGTCCCATCCCAGTGCATGGTAGCAGAATGTCCTGAGAGGGAAATCCTGCACTACCTCCTCTCATAAAAAAAAGTCCTCTCTGCTCTGAGATCTCAAAAGCTGCTCTGACAGCAGAACACTGGCCTTGAACCATGCCTAAGACTGGAAGTAAGGAGGAACAAAATGTCCTGGTGGCAGTCTAGGACACAAACTGGCATGAAAACAGATGTAATTGGAAAAATAAAACCAAAAAAACCACAAAACCAAAACCAGGTTGAAGTTTACTTTGAGGAAACCTAGTTGCTTCTGAGGGGAAAGTGGATCACCTGGGGTCCGGGCTGAGGCAGGGAAGTGGGAAAAAATGGAAATAAACAGCCCAGGGAAGTAGGCAGAGAAGGACATGGGGTTTTTTGTTAACACGCAGAGCTTGTATGGAAGTCAGAGACTGGATGAGGAGGTAGAGAACAGTGGAAAACCAAGAAGCCCAGGGCACTAAAGGACCCTCTCACCAGCCATACAGGTGGGCAAGGGTCCATCTCCTGGTCCTTTGCAGGCAATGCAAAATGGCTCTGGGGACTGCAAGCGACCTGGCCCGCAGCAACCAGGGGCTTGGCAGTTTTGGCCCAGCAGCTTTGGCCCGGCGTTTTTTCAGTTTTTGCGTGGCAGTTGGCACAAGCAGGCTGAGCAGAAAGGGTGCAGCCACCCACCCTCCTTGTGTAGTGGGTTGTATCTTTTTGCTGGTTGCGAGGTGCTCGCCTTTTTTTTTTCTTTTTCTTTCTTTCTTCTTTCAGCTTTTTTTTTTATTTCCCCCAGCTATGGTTTACAAATGATGAAAAGCCATTGCTGCTGCTGCTGCTGCTGCCAGCAGGAGTGCACTAAGTCAAACAGAACCCCCCAGGAAGGACGCAGCTGTCCAGGCCCCTGGCTGCAGGGAGGGTCTGAGCCTGGTGTTAATACCAGAGGAAGTGCAAAAGACACCTGCGTGTGGTGTGGGCAGCTGAATGATCTGCTCTGCCCGGTGGCAGAGCTTAAGGAAGAAGTGGAAAGGCTGAGGAGCATTAGGGAGAGCGTCACAGAAATAAACTGGTGGAGTTACAGCCGTCCAACCCTGAGAGAAGCTCAGCAGGAGCCAGAGGAGCCCTGCCCTTCTTGGCATCAGGCAGAAGGAGGAGACCTAGGAGACAGTGGGGAATGGAAATGGGTCTCTGCTGGGGAGGTCATAAAATTCCGTCCTGACCCCCACCACCTACCCAGGTGCCCTGACAGAATGGGTATGAGGCTTGGCTCCAGAGGCTCTGCCAGATGACACTACAGAAAAAATTCTGCCTGGAGAGTCTCCCAGCTGCACTTGCTCTGTCACACAGATCACAGCCTCAAGCATTAAGAGGAAAAGAAGGGTAGTGGTAGTAGGTGACTCCCTTCTAAGGGGAGCTGAGGGCCCTGTAGATCGACTGGATCCATTCCACAGGGCAGTCTGCTGCCTCCCTGGGGTCCAGGTACAGCAGGGATATCACCAGGAAGTTCCCTAATGACTAAATGAACTTCATCTGTTCACCACTGTCTGGGCTACAGTGACCGTGAAAGAACAGAGTTCTCAATATTCGGTGAAACAAGGAGGGGCATCAACAAAACTTCCACTCTGGACTTCTGGAGGGCAGATTCGGCCTGTTCAAGAGACTGATTTGGCGAGAACCCTGGGAAACAGCCCTTAAAGACAAAGGGGTCCAGGAAGGATGGACATACTTCAAGAAAGAAGTCTTGAAGGCACAGGAACAGACTGTCCCTGTGTGCTGAAAGGCGAGCTGACAGGGAAGACAACCAGCCTGGATGGGCAAGGAGCTTCTGAAGGAACTAAGGGAAAAAAAGATGGTGTATCACCTTTGGAAAGAGGGTGAGCTGTTGAAGGATGTTGCCAGGCCATGGAGGAAGAAGATCAGAGAGGCAAAAGCCCAATGAGAACTTGAGGAAATCCAGTCATTGCAACCAACCTTTCCTTGCCAAAATGCCATCCTTGGTTGGAGTAGAAGTGGAATGGAATGCTAAGTGCTGAGCTCCTGAAGCCAGCAGGGACACACACCTGAGAGCCAGGCATGGTTTCCTTGGCCTAAAGCACTCAAAAGCACCAACACCCCCCTGAGGCCACACGTCAGTTTTAGCCGTGGGCCGTGTATCTCACTGAAATGGATCTGTCAGACCAACCTCCTCTTCTCTTTATTCTCCTCTTCCTCAGTAGGAAAAGTCTTCCACTGGAAGTGAGCCGTGACGTTACTCCTGTTTTTAATGAACATGGTTGCGTGGTTGGACATGGTGATGAAAGTCGTCTCAACCTCCACGAAATTTGTGCTCAACCCAACACGGACAGCTCCAGCTTCTCCGTGGAGCTCTGTGTGGATAGTTTCTTCACCTGGAACAAAGCAAAGGGGAGTCTTTGCTCAGCTCAGTTGCTGATGGAAGCACAAGGACCAGAGCAAACTGCAGGTCACAGAAGAAAGTGTCACAGCTTTTAGCTGAATGAGCAGTTCCATGGATCAGTACATTTATCACATCCTGACAGCTCTGGGCGTACAGCGTGAGGATGTCCTGGGCACCTCCTTAAACACCTGATTTCTGAGAGTGTTTGTGCAGATGTGACCCCAAGGTGACAGTATGTACAGTGAGATTTGTCAGTGTGCTCCAGTGACCCACTCAGATCACCGGGATTTCTGCATCAAAGTCCTTCAGGTGACGCTGAGGAGCCCAGTTCAGTCCTGGCTTGCCCAGGGTCTCCCCTGGGCATCCCACGAGACTCCTGTCTCTCCTGATCCCTTGGATCCCTTGTTGCTGACCAGCAAATACACCTGGGGGCATGTGGGCAGCAAAAGGAGGCCCAGAGGAAGAAGCGAAGTGACAGCCCACAGCAGGAGGGGACACAGGTGAGGAAACACAACCAGCCTGGCTCTGCAATATGACAAACCACTACAAAATGAACCCTGTGAAAATCATCATCATCTCCCTGTCCAAACCCACAGCTGCATTAGTCGTGAAATATTTTATATTGTTCTGATCTCAAAACCCAAGCTGGAGCATTGCAAATTCAATAAAAAAGGGACAAAGCAAAGATTAATAAGTACAGAACAGCTTCTACATGAAGACTGAATGGGATTCCTCAGTCTAGAAATCAAATGCGAGATAGATGTGAGATAGATGATTATGACAGATGTTTGCAACAGCTTGAATGGCCTGGGAAATGGGGACAAGGAAAAATTTGTCTTGATTTGTCACCAAACAGGAACTCGAGGGCCTGGAAACGTTATTAGACAGAAACTAAATATATGTGGAAGGGCAACATAGAAAAAGTGTCTGCGACAAGCCAATGGAGAAGCAGCATCCGGGACAGAGGTGTGCAAGAAACACATTGCACTGGAGAGAGTCTGATGGAAACCTCACACCTCGCATACAGCACTGCCCAGGAATAAAACAAAACTTCACCCAGGCACAGCCACACGGTCGTGCAGAATCAGGGTTCCTCCTTCCTCCACTCAGCAACTCCCAGCAAAACAGGAGTGCAAAAATCTTAGCCCTGTTAGAGGGGATCCACTTTATCAAGCCCCTAAACACCAAGGGGCTTGATAAACACAACAGAACAGTTGATCACACAACAGAAAACAGTTATCAACACAACAGTTGCTAACACAACAGAAAACTCTGTTTTCTTTGGGGTAAAGCTAGAACAGGGAAGGGACCTCTGGAGGGAATGGAGGGGGATGGGACAATCCCCATGGGATGGGACAGGGAGCGATGGTGGAGAAGTGTCCTGTGCCCCGTGCAGGGCCCAGCACTCACCGGTGTTGCAGCACAGCCACCCGGAATGGTCACCGGTTGTCAGCGGGTGAAATCCCACTGTCACCCGCATGCTGTCGCCAGCGCCCAGAGTTCCCGTGGTCGGAACCACGGAGAAAGGACTGCAACACAAAGAGAGGGCAGCAGCTGCCACGCTCTGCTTCCTTTTGTTGCTCTTTCCCAGCCCTGTTATCACCCAAAGGTGTTTTGCACAAGGACAGATCCTCACCTCTGGGTGCTCAGCTGGTAATGAGCTGCTCGGTTACCGACATTGCGAACCAGCAGAGTCTTCTGGGTGCTGTACTTGACCGGACAGGCCGAGAAGTCCAGCTGGTCAGGGAAGGTCAGGATAGCTCGGCCACCAATGGCCCGAATTGGCACAACTATCCTTTCACTTTCAGTGATGCAGACGAGCTGGTGGGAATAATCCTGCAGGAGAAGAAACTAGCTCAGCACAGGACATTTAGTGCCATCCCCATGGCAGAAGAAAAACCGTTTCCTATAACCCTTCAAGGGCATCAGTTTACCTATTCCACCCTAAAATGGACACTAAGTTCTACTAATATGTCACATTTTAAAGGCACCAGTGCACTTTGCAAAACCTATCTCAGTGGCATTAAGCTCTTGTGTCACTTGGGTCATCCAGAGAACTGCCCTAGGCCACCATAATTTTTACTCCAAATTTTAATGATGTTAAATAATTCCTAAGTCCCTTCTAAGGAACATGGAGCTAGGGAAAACAGGAACACAGGACATTCCTCTTTAGGTTTCTATATTCCCACTGTTTGAGAATAGGACAAAGTGTTAAACTGACTCTAAGCAGCAAAAAGAAGATGAGGAAACAGCTGCACCCAAAAAGCTCCTGCACCTCTGGCCTGGTGTAGAAACATCAGTTGGCTCAGAACTGCCCTCTACCTTTGCCTCTCCAACCGAGTCAGGAGAAGAACAGCGCTAAGAGGTGGCAGCATGCTGTTGGAAAGAGCCTCTGTTTTCCTGCAAGGCTTCCTCCCTTCCATGCCATGTCCTAAACCCTTCTGTATGAACAAGCCTCCGGATCACAGCACTGAGATCGCACTTGCCAGGGCCCCAGCACCGCTGTTCAAACCTCCACACAAAAGCACCTTTGGCAGGGAACGGCTGCCAGGTGACAGAGCCACCAGAGTGACAGGCATGAAGACAGAGGCACAGCAGTGTCACTGCTCTGGGCTCACAGCTCTGCCTGCAGGTTGTGCCTGCCCTACACCAGCTCTTTCAGGGAGGTGACCAAGTCCCCTGCAGCTCACCAACCTCCTGCTGGCTAAGGGCACCTAGAGCCCAGTGTGCCTGTGCCAGGCCGGGCTCACGGGCACAGCACATCCTCTGCCCTGGCCCTGCAGCTGTACCACGGTCACTTGTGCTCTGGGCCAGCACAGCTGCAAGGCTGGATGTGAGTTTGTGGGTTCTAAGTTGGGTAACTTTTTGGGGGCTCCCCTGCCAGGGGAGACGTATTGAACTTTTTTTGCTCTTTAGTTTCTGTTTATTGTTATCTTATCAAAACTTTAGGACACTGTCTGTGCTTAGACTTTGTATGTGTGAAAACAGCACAAGAATGGTTAACAACTTTGTGCTGCAAGGTCTTTTGAAGTTTAATCAAAAACTAAACTACCTAATTAAGAAGTGATACTCAGATTATTTCTTTTTCTAACTTAATAACTGACTCTTAAAAACTTGCAATGTAGATTTTTTTAACTTAATTACAAGATACTACTTAAACTTAAGAAAAAAGAGGAAGAAGATGAGAGAAGAAAGGAACTCGAGACACCACCGTGTATCTTCTATTTTGAACCTATCTATAACGCACTAAAAATCTTAAAACTTCAATTTCTTACTCATGTGACATACTATACTACTATCTCCAATTTTTACAGTCCGTTTCACACTTTTGTGGTTCCTGGTTTACTCTGAGGCTTAGGAGGCCTTCTCCATGAATGAGGGTCAAAGTCAGTGTTTTCTTGGGAGTCAGAGCACCCCAGGGCAGACAGGGGGATATTCCCCTTGCCCGGGGTTCCCACAGCTGGAGAACAGAGGGTGTGGAAAAGCACCGTCTTTGCTCCAGCCCAGGGAGAGGCAGGGAAGCTGTTGCCAGTCAGGAAGGAGGAAAGCTCTCCCACCTCTTTGTTCCTCTAGTGTTTTCCATAATAATGAAATGCCTTCCACTGTACCTAGAGATGGCGGAAGATCTATCAAGGCCCCTCTGTCACTTTCACTGTTCCCTGCGCATCTTCCCCTGGGAAGGCTCAGGAATGCGCAGGGAGGGGAAGCAGAGCCTGCCAGGCCCGGGCGCAGTGCCTGACAGCACGTGCCAGGCTGTGACTGGCTGCAGGCTGCCTGCCCACGGCCTGGAGCCAGGCTCGCAGCATGGAATGTGGGGGTGCACAGAGCGCAGGGAGCACAGTGGCTTTGGAGACAATCCTGTGCTTTGGCTCCTCCAGTCTCACCTTGTTCTCCTCGGGGGTGAAGCGGATGCGCACGGGGGCGGACGCGCCTGGCAGCACGACACGGTACGCGTCGTTGGAGCACGTGAGCTGGAAGTAAGGCGAGCTCTCCATGGAGACCTTCACCACCTGAGGAAACTGCGGGAAAGACATGAAACCATGGTTTTGCCACTTGTGGAAACAGCACGAGAGGAGACCTGTCCGTGCCCTGCTGACATCCCTCCTTGACCCCCTTTCCAAAGCACTTTCAGCTGTGGAGGTACAGGCACAGAATTCCCAAGGGTGAACTCGAATCCCTTCTCTCTGGGTCCAGCATTTTGGCCAGGGGCAGTAGGGCACTGCCTGGTGGGAAGGAAGGGCCGAGCAGGTCAGCACCAGCAGGATGGAGACAGAGCACCTGAACCAAGTCATCTGCATATTCAACAGGCCAAAAAACCTGCTGGCTCCTGCCTGCACCCAGCCATGCAGTAGTCGTGTTCCAGAGGGGGAATGTGCTGCCTGAAAGCAAACCAGCACATTATCCTGGGGGAAGGAAGAAATTCCCTTCTAGCAGATCTGGTTTGGGTAGGGCAGTTCTGGGGATACAGTCATGCAGGCAGACCAGCAAGAGAGGAGACCAAACACTGTGGCCTTACTGGGAATAAAGCAAACCTGAAAACCAAAAGGAACACAGCAAGACAAACCCTAAAATGAGGAGATGGCAAAGAGAATTTGAATGGGCAGAAAAGCAGCAAGGAAGAATCATAAAACCATGGGAGCAATCAGCTTGCCAAAAGTGACGGAAACACAGACAGGCTGTGCCTACCGACTGTGGGCTTCGAAGGCGTTTTCTGCCTGGAGAAACATGACCAGCACTGACTCACAGTGTGGTTCCAGTATCAAAAGCCAGTCTTGTCTCTCCAGGGGTTCTTGCTGCCTGTGCAGGCAAGCTGGGCTGCTGGGCATTCCTGCCTGCAGCCAGCAGGCCAGGTTCTGCCCTCTGGGACACACAGACACAGCAAACATGCATTTTCTAGCACACAGATATCAACCCCCGAGCACCAAAATGCTCTCAAAAAGTCTAAACCAGATGATTTTGACTCCCTCCCATCTCTTGCCATCAGCCTACTCTTGGCACAAGGCTCATTTGAGAAAATGTTGCCCTGACTGAAATTCAAATGGTCTCAGTGTTCCCCTTTACAGTGGAACACAACTGCTGACATTTTTCAGCTTTTGCCCTCTCAACTCTCTTGGGAAACTGCAAAACAATCACAATTTCTTCAAGTGACGGTGAAAACCTCCAGGAGCACATGGCTTTGGATGTGCTGAGGTTCTCCAAAGGGAAAGCAGAGCACCATGGTGCTTTTGGAAAACCTGAGCAGAGCTGGATGAAGCCCAGCAGGGGCCTGAAGTGGCACCTAAAGCCTCCTGCTGCTTCTGCTACCGCAGCCTGATTCCAGGGCTGTTTCAGAAGACACTTCCTGCAGTGCCAGTGCCATTAATGAGAAGTGATTCCAGCATAAAGTGGAGAAGACTCAGCCCCTGAGCTTTGACTGAGAGCTGCACAAAGGGAGCCAAACAGGCTGAGAGAGGCAGAGGAGCCAAGATTAAGCAAGGAGACACAGGATGTGGCACACACTCAAGGCAAGGCATGAGAGCAGGTAAGAACTGCACAGCCCTCAACACTCCTATCAATCCAGAGCTTTCGAGAGAAGGCAGCTCCTCTGGGATAGATACCATCAACACATGGCCAAAATCAGGGGACAATTCCCAGCAGAGTAAGATTTCCACCACCTTGCAGAACAAAGGTGCTGAGACATTTTCTGGTGGATGTGCTGCAGCAGATAACTTGCTTTGCTGTACACTCTGGGAATGACAGCACTCTCCTCTTCCAGCACAGTGTTAAAGCTCCACACCCCAGCACTTACCTGGTCCTTATTCATGATAGACAGCACCATTTCAGAGACCTCATGGGTGACAAAGTTCTGAAATACCACCTCTGGTGGGGAAATCTGAAACAAGCTCTGCTTCAGGGGAACTGACGACAGCTGGAGAGGCGAGAGAGAGCAGGGAGAGGTTCAGCTGCTGGGAGGAAGGTTCATGAAGGATCCCTTACACTGACCCCCAGTGAAGTACAGGCTCGGGGTGAGCACGTCTGCCCAGCCCACACTGGGCAAACAGTGGCTCACCCACCTCTGCTCTGAGCTGACCAAGAGCTGCTGGGCCACACAGAGCAGGCGCAAGGCAAGCTGCTCTTTTGGGGTGTATTTCTCCAGGTTTCCTTCTCCAGAATGCCAGGCAGCACTTACCTGAAGCACAGCCCTGGGCCCGTGTGGTCACAGAGCTCTGGGGCACTGCGTGAGCACTCATGGAGTAAGTAAAACCCACAAATTTACATCAGACTCCATGGGAAACGATTTTGGGATGTCCTTTACTCTGAGACAGGGAAACCAAGGCCCACACAACTGCAAATACCTTTTTTGATCTAGAACTTAGACATCAGTAAGAAGAGAAGAGTACCAGAGGAGGTGAGAGAGATAAGGTGACGTTTTGCTGCAGCCAAAAGGTTATTAAGTGAAATCATGGAATGTGTTGGTTCTATGTGTTGTTTGTAGTTTGAATTTGTTCAGGTTGGTTTGTTGGGTGTTGCTGTGAGAGGGATGGGCTTGAAGACCTGACCAAAAGGAAGCAGGATGAGAGGGGAGGGGACAGAAGAGCTGGCAGTTGGACAGAATGGAAGTTCCCAAGTACCCATCCAAGGGGAAAGGGGACAGGGACCGCCCTGGCCGGCTATAAAGGGGATAGAAAGATTGCCATTTCCTCTGAGGGTGTGTTTGTTTGTCTCCAGGGGGAAGCAGCCATGCCCAGCACAGCTGAATCTTTACTAAGAAATAGTTTTCTTTTGCTTCGATGATTTTGTCCCCTTTCATTGTATTTAAAAGTTAGTGCGTTTCAAACTGAGGGAAAGCAAAAATAAAGTAACACAGAAGTTAGGAAAAAGACAAATGAGGTGAATGCTGAATGAGGATAAGGTTCAGTTATTTTCTCAGCAGCTTGGGTGAAAGTAGAGTTGGTATCTCCTTTTTCCATGTGCTTTAAATGGGTGCTTTCTTGTGATTATTGCTATCTGACATGATACCATTGTAGAGGCATGTCTGGAATGACACAACAACAGCAAATGCTTCTGGAGCAGAGACACTGCTTTGAGAAAACTCTGCCCTGCTTTGTCTGCCTTCTCCAGCCACACTGCTGTCACTCCAGAGACACAAGCAGGTCTCCTGTGTGACTCCACAGGAGGCACAGGCTGCTGAAGGGAGTGGCTGCAGCACCCTGTCCCTCAGTTGTGCCCTTCCCTGAGGTGTTCCCAACGCCCCTCTCCAGGGCAATCCTTACCCAGTGTCTTACATGTCTCTTGCTGCCAATTTCCTGCTCAACAGCCCACCTCGCTCACCTACCCCTTTGGACTGTGCTTTAGACTGAGCCAGTCCTGCCAGAAAAGCAGCTTTAAACACACCTCTAGGTAGGCACTGATGCAGATAAAGCACATCCGTTCCCCTCTGCCCAGGGCGAGTCCCCTGCACATCTGGCAGCCTGCAAAATCTAACACCCCGTCAGGGTCCAACGCATTGTTCCACCCCAAAGCATTCATGTCGTTTGTTTTGTTAAATCTGAAGTAGTTACTGCAGGTCCTTGGCCTTCAAAGGCCAACGCTGCCACTCTGGAGGGAATCCCGTGACCCCGAGCATTTGATGGCGACCACACCAAAGCAAGAGGTGGCTACTTCAGCAGGAGAATGGCAAATAGCAACTTTGTGCCTTTGTGTCCCCAGCCTTCCCCCCACTGTTTTAGCAATTTAGGCAGCTTCAGCAGAGGTTATTTGTGTTGGCTCAGTGCAGATCAGGACTCCCAGTCCACCACTACCAGCAGTTTGCACTGACAACAGGACCTGGACACTGAGGCATTTTGCTGGAGGCAAGCCTGTCACAAGCACACACCCTCTTCAAACTTCACATCAAACAGAAAGGAAAAGAGCAGGAAAAGGCTACCTTCTGATGAGGCTCACTCTTGTCTAGAACTGGGTTAATGCTGGGCAGAATACTCCTCCTGGCTTCGATCTTCTTCTTCATGCTGAAAAACTTTTCCCACAGGGACTTAGAGGGACGCAGCTGAAAGGCAAAAATAAACCAGCGAGAGCCTCAGAGATGGGCTTGTTCAGAAAGGCTTTTCTTGAACGAGTGGCACTGGTGAACAATTTGAGAACACATAGTCTAGGACAGTCCTGGAAGCCCTGGAATTTTCCTGCTGAAATACTTAGCACCAATAAATTATGAGTACAGAGTGCAATACACATACTCCAACCACGTGGCCCTGTCCCATAGGCTTCTCCGTGATTTAATGTGACATCTTGGGGGCGTTCTGCTCTTTGGGCATTTGTTTCCTCTTTAGTTTCATTGGATTGAGGCAGTGACCTTTTCAGAGAGTGGGGAGGAGCTCTCACAACTCCCCTAACCCCATCCCTGCACAACACTCAGAACTCCCAGCAAGGAGATGTCGCTGCTGTGTGAGTCCAAGAGAGGCAAGAAAGGAACGTTGTAGCAAGAGTGAGGTGCACAGGAATGTGTCCAAGTTTTCCTTCTCTCTGTTCATCAGCATTTGTTTTCTTGGTCTGGGCTCACAGGCCCCTCCAGACAAGAAAACAGAGGGATCTCCTTGGCAGAGCCTCAGCAGTGGGGCATCTTCAGTCCAGGGAGCTCCAGACCCCAAGGGACCTTTGTGGCCCTGACTCCAGCGCTGCCTGCAGGGCTGGATCTGCGCCCACACAGGAGACGAGAGAGAACAGCTGGCTTGGAACCTCTTCTAGCTGGGACCAGCCGTGTCTCTCAAGGCTCTGGGCAGAGCTTGAGCTTCCTCCCACCAACATGCCCAGGTGCCCAAGGGCAGGTTGGTGAGAGCAGCACAGGTGAGTGCCCAGCCTGACAGAAGGAATTGCTGTGGCAATTCTGACTACTAGATACCTAACTAACTAACTAACAACTTGTGACTTTGTTTTTGAGAGTCTAGCCACAGGTGGATCTGATTGGTTATTAGGTTCAAACAATTGTCACTAGACTCTAATTAAGTAATCACTCTAGGTGAACAATTTTCTAAACACAATCCACATAGGAAAAACAAGGAGCAGAAATAGAAATTATTTTCTCTTTCTTTTTCTCTGTGCACCTGGATGAAAAATCTTGAGAGAGAGAGAAATGTGCTTACTACACAGCACAGGTGAGTGCCCAGCCTGACAGAAGGAATTGCTGTGGCAAAGGGAAAGGGAGAGAACACACGCTCCGGGCTTCAGCTGCACATTGCTTTAACTTGGCTCCGGTGGCACAGCCAGGCAAGAGCCTGAGGCAACACACGGCGTTCCCTACTGCACCAGGACAGCCCCCACCAACAGGAGCAGGGCACAAAGAGGTGGAGAGGGGGTCTGCAGCTTCACAGCGCTGCTGGACAACAGGGGCAGGGAGAGGAGGGACGCGAGGGGAGTTTCCAGCCTTAACACAGCCCCAGTGGCTACTTACAGTAAAAGACTTCAGCATTTCCCTGGACCAAGGACGAGGTGTCGGTGTCTGTTTTGGGAATCCAGAAGCCATTTTGAAGGGAGGATATCCCAGATCAGCAACAAAGCCTCAATGAAACTGGAAGGAGCAACAATGGAACTCTGAAAATCCAGAACCCAATTCATGGCAGATTCAAGGCATATACTGGTGCTAAAAATTTTATAGCATTTGAAAGTAGCTAAATGCTTGTTTGGTGTAAGTAGCTAGTATTGTCAGGCCTCTAGTTGGGCTTTACTTGTACTATATGGCTATGTTGTGCAATTCAGAGATGGATCCTACTGAAACCAGGAGCTAAAAATCTGAACATTAATAATAGTTAGAACAGACCAAGCTGTAGCTTAAATATTAAATACTTAAAAAGAGCTAGAGTGGATCTCCTCTCCTTTAGGCTAAACCACCCCTGCTCTCTCAGCTGCTCCTCACAGGACTTCTGAGAGACTGGAATGTTATGGCAAATGGCTTAAATATTGTTATAAAGGACTTTCTGCCCATTGCGACAAAACTGTATAAAGGAGCTGCAACCACCCAAGCCCACCCTTCCCTGAAAACGCCTCCTGACTGGAACTTTGGACTGTGAGCTAAGCTGCCTAAGGGAACTCGGAACAAGCCAAAGGTGACACTATTGTCCGGTTATCTCAGGTCTGGGGAGAAGTAAACAAGGCTGAGGAGAAAAACCTCTCCACAACAAAGCCAAACCCAGCAGCTGTCCTGAAAATCAGCTCTGTCTGGGTTCAGGGTGGGGAATTCATAGGCACAGACTCATCTGCTGAGGCCAGGTTTGCACACAAACCTCCCATCAAAGACCTCCAAAGTGCCCCCAGACCCATTCCAGAGGCCTTGCACCAGGTGACTGCAGGGCATGCAAAGTAACACAACAGATCTGAAAATCCAGAACCCAATTCATGGCAGACTCCAAGGATATTCTGGTGCTAAAGAGGTGATATTATTTGAAAGTAGCAATAGACAGAGTCAGACTTGCCCCGCCCCAAGGAGGTACCTGGGAGGTCCCACCTTGCCCAAATCTGCCTTAATCCATTGGAGTCTTACCTTTTGCGAGACCTCACCACAGAGAAGACCAGAAGAGGATTTTATGGTATGCTGATGGGATCCACGGAATGGTGACCTTTTTTACTTAATCCGTCTCTGTCACTCTCTTTCTCCTCCCTCTTCCCAACCCCCCATCCCCCCCCCCCTCCACCCCCACTTTTTCTATTTCTTTCTCTCTCTCTTCCTCACATTTACTGTTACATAAAATCCAGACTGTTGACTTTGGCATATGGTCTCGTTTGCACCTCAATTCAGAGGCATCTCCCTAATAATTTTAATAACCAGATGATAACAACCCACTGAAACTTGACCAGAACTCTTTCACCTTTAAGCAGTTTAAGCAATCACTATAGGAAAAAAAAATTATAGACCAGCACATTTAGAAAATGTTGCATTTCCTCAGTGAAAAAAAAGCACAATCAGTAGACCATATGTCATTCATCCACTCACTGAACTGCTGCACCAGAAGACTGGCATTATCACATCCTGTACTTCCCTTTGGCATTCTCTTTCAGAGCCCAGATGAGACAAAACCAAAAAGTTCAACTTTAGTCAATCTTTACCTTCAAAGGAAATTCAGGACTCCTGTGCAGAGACCAATGCTCTGCAAATTCAGGAATCCCTTGCAGAGACCAATGCTCTGCAAATGCAGGAATCCTGTGCAGAGACCAATGCTCTGCAAATTCCGGAATCCTGTGCAGAGACCAATGCTCTGCGTTTTGAGGAATCCCGTGCAGAGACCAATGCTCTGCGTTTTGAGGACTCCTTTGCAGAGACCAATGCTCTGCGAACAATTCGCTTGTGAATGGCGAGTGTAGCCGCCTGCACGAGCCCAGGCTGGCACAAGCAGCCAGGAGCGCGGTCTGTGGCCACTGAGCTGTTCCGCAGCACAGCAGCCCCGCACGTCACAGCCGCCGCCGCCGCCGCGTTCGCGGTTACCAGGCACCCACGGCACCCGATCGTCGGGGCCGGGCGGGGCCGGGCCGGGCCGGGCCGGGCCGAGCCGCAGCGATTTTCAAAGGCGATCGTCACTTGAGCTACTGACTTGACTTTGGTGCTTTCTGAAGAGTTTTTCTCCAAGTATTTAGGAAAGCTTCAAATGTGGTGATAAAGGCACCTCTGTCAGGCCTATCCATTGCTCTTGGGGTAGCACTAGTATTCTACCCTGGCTGGAACACCAGGAGGGGCTGAGGGAGCTGGGAAAGGGGCTCAGCCTGGGAAAAAAGAGGCTCAGGGGGGACCTTCTGGCTCTGCACTACTCCCTGACAGGAGGGGACAGGAGGGTGCTGCGAGTTCAGGAGGCGCCGGAGCGGCGTGGCTCCCACTGTCCCCTCTTCCACAACTCCCTACAACTCCCTTCTACCTCTCCACGTCCCTGCCCCCCCATTTCTGTGACCCTGAGACCCCCCTGCACTCCCATTCCTGAGAACTGAGACGTCCTTTTACCCCTTTGCCCGGCCGGCACTGAGACGCCCCTGTCCCTCGCCTGTGCCCTGTCCCTCGGCTGTGCCCTGTCCCTCGGCTCTGTGGGTTGGGGGTGCAGCAGGACCCGAGGCAGCCCTGGGGGAGAACAGCCCTGAGCCCCAGCTCAGCCAGTTCCCCCAGTTCCCCCCAGGTCACTCCCAGCCACTTTCAGTTACACTCACTATGTTCCCAGTATCATCCTGGTCACTCCCAGTATGATTCCAGTTGCTCTCAGTGGCCCCTAGCATAGACCCAGTCACTCCAAGTATGATCCCAGTATGAGCCCACTATGATCCCAGTCTTCCCCAGTATGGTCCCAATCAATCCCAGTTGCCCCCAGTGTAGACTCAGTCACTCCCAGTTGCTCTCAGTGTGTTCCCAGTCACTCCCAGTACAGTTACAGACACTCCCAGTACATCCCAGATGACCTCAGCATACTCCTAGTCATTCCCAGTCACATCCACTCAGCCCAGTAAGGTTCCAGTTTCCGGCAGTATGATCCCAGTCACTCTCAGCCACTCCCAGTCAATCCCAGTTGGTGCCACTATGATCCCTGTTGCCCCAGTTCTGGTCCTGCTGGGTCCCAGTGTGCTCTGATCCTGCTCCCTGTGGGTCCCAGTCCTGGGTGCGGTGTGTCCCGCTGTATCCCGGTGTCCCACTCCATCCCAGCCTGTCCCAGTCCACGCCGGTCCCTCCCGGCAGCCGCTGCCATTTCCCAGATCCTGCCCCTCCCGCCCCCGGAGCTGCAGCCGGACGCCCCCCAAGATGCTGCCGGGGCTCGGGGGCTTCGTGTTGGGCTTCGTCTGCTGGGCTGGGGCTCAGCTTCCCCTGCGGGAGAAGGGGAGGAGGGTCCGGGGGTCGTGTCCCCCCTGGGAGCGCGTCTGACTCCCCCATGTCCCCCCATGCCAGGGTCACCCCCTTTTCTCTCCCCAGAGTCCTGCCCCAGCTCCTGCTCCCCTCTGGGAGCGGCTTCGGGGAGCCCCCCTGGGACCCCGTTGGAATCCCCATTCCTGGGGTCCTGCGGGACCCCCCCGCAGCTCCTTCCCCACTTCCAGGACCCCCTGTACCCCCTTATCCTGCCCTGACATCCCCTGCACTCCCTTTGCCGGCTCTCCTCCTCTGGCAGCCCCTGGATCCCCCGTTTCCCTGACTCCGGGCACCCCCGGACCCCCATTCCCGGCCAGCCCGGGGCACCTCACCCCCAGGCCTCCCTTTGCTGGGAAACCCGGCCTGGGCACGGGGCTCTGCAGCCGCTCTGGGATCTGTGATGGCCCCAAGGAAAGGGAGAGAAGAGCGAGAGGCACAGAAGGGGATCGCCAGTCAGGGATCGCAGTCCCAGCGCCCGCTCCTGCTCCGCCGGGGCTGGGAGCCGCAGCCGCAGGAAAAAATGGATCCGCGTGTAATAAACTGTGGTAACTTGTTTGTTCATCAAAAGAATTAGAATATTAAAGGAGGAAATATAAAAATTAAAGTATAAGGGATTAGCCTGCTTGTTAGGAGATAGGGGAGAACAATAAAAAAGCAACTGCTACAAACCACAAGGCTATAGGCATATTGCAAAACCGCAAGATTACAAGTATGATTAATCACCATATAGGGAGCTTTTCGTAGCTTTTTTGCAGACACAGGCTAAGGATGTCGGGGGATGGCCGGAGCTGATTATGAAATCAGCGACCACCAGGCAACGGCCACCGGACTAGACAACGTAGGAGTGCTCCAGGTGCGCCCATCACTGTCCGGAGCCGATTGTGAAATCAGCGATCACCTGCCTCGACACAACGCAGAAACGACGCAGAGAGATGCTCAAGCTACGCCCACCGCTATCGCAAAAGACACGAATGAAGAAACCTCCAAGAAACTATAAAAGAGACTGAATAAGGGAGTGGGGTGTGGGGCACTGCAGTGTGGGACACTGCAGGAGGGGCGGTTAGGAGACCCCTACCCACCCAGCGCTGTTTTGCTTGCTACTGCTTGCTGTAATTAATAAAATTCTAATTGACCTTAAAAAGGCTGAATCAAATTATTCGCCTCAATTTATCACACGCGGATGGCGGCGCTTGCCCCGCTTCGGGCCGAAGCCGGCGGGTTCCAGGCAGGCTTGGAGCGCAGGGCCCGGCAGCTGAGCCCAGCCCGGCCCGGGGGTCCCGCAGGGAGCGGCCGAGGAGCTGCCGGGGGATGCCAGGAGGGGATCCCGGGGAATTCTCTGGAATTCCCCCGTCCCCTCCCCCCTCGCTCCCTCGGGCACTTTTGCTTCGGCCTTTCCCGCCCTGCGCCGCCGGGATCTGCCCGGTGACCGGTGACGTCATTGCAGCCTCGGGCTGCCATTGGCGGGCAGCAAAGAGCGGCGCCAATGGCGGGGCCGGAGGCGGCTCTGGGGGCGGGGCCGCAGCGGAGCAGAGCGATGGCTCCAGCGCTGGGGCTGGGGGCGCTCCTGGGGCTCCGGGGGGGGCGGCGAGAGGTGAGAGGGACCCCCGGCACCGGGACTCTTTGATCGCCCGTTCCGGAGCACCGAGGGGCCCCTGAACCCCCATTCCTGGGCGCCGCCATCCCCCCGCACCCCCATTCCCGGCATGGGTTCCACCCTGCACCCCCTTATCCGGCACCAACAACCCCTGCACCCCCTTCCCGGCCATCCCGCCTCTCTCAGCCCCCAGAGCCCCCTTTTCCTTCGCCCACAGACCCCCTGGACTCCTATTCCTGCCTTTCCCAGCAGCCAGCCCCTGCTTTCCTCAACACCGAAAACACCCGGGACCCCTAGTCCCAGCCATCCTGGGTTTTCCCACCTTTTGCTGGGAATGGGGACACCGTGGAGCTCCCTTTCCTGGATACAGGAAGCCCCTTAACCCCGCCCGTGCCACCTCTACCCACCCCAGCCTCCCCTTTTCTTAATCCTGGAACCCCCAGACCCCGTTCCCAGCTCTCCCGTCCCCCCTTTCCTTCTCCCGTGACCCGCCAGCCCCTAAATCTCCGTGTCCCCCCAGTTCTCCTGGCCCTGCGTTCTCTGCCCGTGGCGCTGTCGGAGCCCGGCCCGGGGTTCCCCCAGTTCGTGTCCATGGGGTCCCTGGATGGGATCCCCTCCCAGCGCCGCCGCAGCGAGCGGGGCCGGGCGGAGCCGCGGCCGCCGGGGGTGGCGGCCGGAGCCGAGCCGGGATCTCGGCATCGCCAGAGCCGGCACAACGAGCGGGGGGCTTCTCCTCCCCCTGCCCGGTGGCTGTGGGCGAATCTCAACAGAGGCAGAATCTTGGCTGAGCTGGCCCAGCCCGGGGCTGCCCCTGGGGCCTGGCGGATCCTGGCTCGGCCTGGGCGAGCAGCAGGGCGAGCCTTAGAAGTAACAGGGCAAGATGTTGGCAGCTGCAGCCGCTAACACCTCGGCCCCGCGGCCTCTCCTCCCCCTGCCCGGCAGCTGATGGGGCCTGGTGGGCTCCCCAGGAAGGAGCCCAGCCTGCGGCAGGGGCCACCTGGCCCGTCCCAGGCCAAGACGAGGGCCAGGCTGGCCAGTTACCTCTTTGCAGCTGGAAAACAAAGAGGGATTTCCCAGGATTTTTCCTTTTTTACATGCATGTTCACAGAGGCTTATCAGCTTTCTCAGGGCTTTAACAGATTGTCAATTCTCAAAGCTCATTACTGATTGCTTTTTGTGTCAGACATGGAGGAAACTGCTAGCAGCTTCTCTTTGCATTTCTTCCATAAGCGCCTCCCATGCAAAACCACCCCACCATAGGAACAGGGGGCTGGTGAAGGTTGCCATGGAAACTGACCATAGCAACAGGGGGGCTGGTGATGTTTGCCTAGGAAGGAACCGAGTTGCCACAGGCCCGCAGAGGGGTTCCATGGGGACTTCCCAAGAGTCTCCAGGCTGTTCAAGAGCTGGAATGTCACAGGCAGAGACAGGGGCTCCATGGAGAACTCCCAGGGCCTTCTGGAGATGGTAAAGAGCTGTGTGGTCAGAGGCAGTCACAGCCATTCCATGGTGACATCCCAGGGGACCTTGGGCTGCAAAGGCACCGATCTGTCACAGGCACTCACGGGGGCTCCACGGTGACATCCCAGGAGTCCCCAGGCTGCCAAAGAGCCGGGATGTCCCAGACTGGCACAGGAGTTCCTGTCATGGGCAGAGTGGGAGCTTCAGTAAAAGCTTTGTTTCTTTATTGGAGAAACTCCTGCTGAGTCATGAGGTGGAAAAATGGCTTTCATTTTGGTTACAGGTATCTCCTCTAACTCATCACTGTCTTTTTCCACAGGGCAGAACCCAATGCCCAGCCACAGCCAATGTCCAACAGCAGCTCCATCAGCCACTTCCTCCTGCTGGCACTGGCAGACACGCGGCAGCTGCAGCGCCTGCACTTCTGCCTCTCCCTGGCCATCTCCCTGGCTGCCCTCCTGGGCAACGGCCTCATCATCAGCGCCGGAGCCTGCGGCCACCACCTGCACACGCCCATGTTCTTCTTCCTGCTCAACCTGGCCCTCAGCCACCTGGGCTCCATCTGCACCACTGTCCCCAAAGCCA
>NW_026530547.1:382500-519297 GCF_024509145.1 Vidua macroura
CTGAGACTCCTCTTTTCCAGGATAAACAACTCCATCTCCCTCAGCTTCTCCTCACAGAACTTGTGTTCCAGACCCCTCAGCAGCCCTGCTGCCCTTCATCTGGACACTCTCCAGCCCCTCCATGTCCTTCCTAAATTGGGGGGCCCAGAACTGCACATAGCACTCGAGGTGCTGCCCAACCAGTGCTGAGTGCAGGGCAAGAATCACTGCCCTGCTCCTGCTGGCCACAGCATTCCTGATCCAGCCCAGGAGCCATTGACCTTCTTGGCCACCTGAGCACACTGCTGGCTCATGCCCAGCCTGCTGTCCATCAGTCCCCCAGGTCCCTTTCTGCCTGGCAGTTGTCCAGCCCCTTTGTCCCCAGCCTGTAGTGCTGCAGGAGTTGTTGTGGCCAAAGTGTAGGACCCGGCACTTGGACTTGTTCAGCCTCACCTTGTTGGATTTGGGCCCTGGATCCAGCCTGTCCAGGTCCCTGTGCAGAGCCCTCCTACCCTCCAGCAGATCCACACTCGCACCCAGTTTGGTGTCATCTGCAAATTTGATGATGGTGGACTCAGTCCCCTCATCCAGATCATCAGTGTAGATCTTCAAATCCACGCTGGCTGGCTCTGATCCCTCGGCCATCCTGCAGGTGCCCTGTGATGGCACTCAAGGTGATCTCTTCCATAACCTTGCCGGGCACCGAGGTCAGGCTGACAGCCCTGGAGCTCCCCAGCTCCTCCTTCCAGCCCTTCTTGGCGATGGGCTCACATTGGCACCTCCAGTCCCCTGGGACCTCCCTGCTGAGCCAGGACTGATGATAAATGATGGAGAGCAGCTTGGGGAGCTCATCCACCAGCTCCCTCATCCCCCTAGCATGGATCCCATCCAATCCCATACACCTGTGAGCATCTGAGTGGCTCAGCAGGTCCCAACTGCTCCCTCCTGGATTACAGGGGCAGTTCAGCTCCCGGTCTTCATTTACCAGCTCAGGAAAACACTTGTCCTGAGGACAACCTGTCTTCTTGTTGAAAACTGAGACAAACAAAGTGTAACATAGCTTAGACTTTTCCTTCTCTGTAGTTACTTGATCTTTAGTTCTCTGTGTAGGAAATGAGCTTGTGACCCTTTCTCTTTAGTTATATTCCCCACTGCATCCAATAGAGATTCTCCTTCTCCCTGGTTTTGCTAATTCTTTTTTATAAAAAAAAATTATTATTTTTTTTTTTAATAAAAATATATTTTTTTTACAGAAGCCACCAGGTTTAGCTCTAATTGAGCTTCAACCTCTCTAATTTTCTTTCCATATAGCCTTAAACAAAGTCCATAAACACTTCCTGAGTTGCTGGTCCTTTTTTCCCCTGTGTTCCCAAAAAAGCTGCTGGTGCAGTCTGGACAGTCATTTTCCTCACTAGCTCATCTTTTGGCACACTGGGACAGGCTGCTCCTTCCCCCTTCAGATTGCTTTCTTGAAATGTCTTCATCCTTCCTGGACCTCTTTCTTTTTAAGGGTTGATTCCCTTAAAAACATCAGTAACTGATTCACTACTCCCCAGATCAGAATCCTAAAAAGGCCAAAGTCTGCCCTTCCTAATTCCAGTGTAGAAGATTTGTTGCTGCCCTCTGCAGAGCTTCCTGCCCTCCAGCACAGTCACACTCCCAGCCAGCTTGGTGTCACCTGGAAACTGACTGAGGCTGCCCTCTATGCCCTTATCCAGATCAGCAATAAAGAGATTTAAATGACCAGGCCCCAGTCCTGAGCTCTGGGGACACTCCTGGATGTGACTCCATTCCTCAGCTGCTCTGAGTGCCAGGGCTTGGCTGAGGGAAATAGTGGGTGGGGGTAGGGACAAAGTGGTTTTGATTGTCAGCCATGAAGGCTCTTGATTTTCATATCTATTCAGACTGCATTAGGAGGTGCTGGGGATCAATATCAATTGGACATTGCTGATATCAATCTATAAACAGGAAGAGAAAACTTAACAGGACAAAACTATTCTCTCTTCATTGTTTCCAATATATTAGATTCACACTGAATAGACTTCTGAAATCTGTCTAATTAACCACAGAAGAACTGAAGACTTGAATTATTCCCATGGGCTTCTCTTGTTTGGGTGTTTTGAACAAATGTTTCTGAGCTTTTCTCACTGAAGTCCTGAATTGAAGAACTCAAGAAAGAAGAGGCCTGTGGAGTAGTAAAATCCATCAGCAACCTCCAAGTGGCTGAGGATGCATCCTCATCAGAGCAGCAATGAGCAGAAATGGGCAGAGCTTTGTGGCTGCCCCAGCTCTGGGATGGGCCCTGGGCCTGGAGCAGGAGCAGCTCTGGAGGGCCCCAAGGCCGGGGCTCTTGTGCTGGCCTGGGCAGATGGGATGGCAGCAGGGGCTGCAGAGCTCTCAGCACCTGAGGCAGAGGGGAGCAGGGCAGCCAGGGAGCCTCCTTGTGCCTTGGCCAAGCCCCTTCCCCCATGGCTGGGGCTGAGTCCTGGCTGAGCTGCAGCTGCTGCTGTGCCCTTGGCAGGGGCTGAGGCCGTGGGGCCAGTGGCCAGAGCAGCCTGGCCTGAGCAGAGCTGTGGGGCCAGAGGCGGCTGGGCTGTGCTGGGGAGAGGCCCTTGGTGCTGCACAGAGCTCAGGGCAGCTGGCAGAGCTTGCAGGGAGCTGGGCTGGGCTGGGAGAGGCTGACAGAGAACCCATCAGTGACCATCTCAGCCTGGCTGAGCGTGCAGGGGCAGGACTCAGCCCAGGCCTTGTGGGGCAGGGCCAGCGCCTGTGCAAGGCATGGAAAACAGGCAATGCCTGAGAGATGAGGCTGCTCTGTGCCCTTGGTGGCATGGACACAGCAGGGAGGGGCTCCAGGACATTTGTCAGCGCCAGCCTCTGTCCCCAGCCCTTGGCAGCCCTGGCTGCTGAGCCCAGCTTTGGCCTGGGCTGAGTTTGGCTGTGGCCCAGCTCCATCTTCCTGCGGGGCTCAGGGCCTTTTCCCGGCCATGGCCAGCCCTGGCCGGCCTCTCTGCTGGCCCAGAGGCCGGCAGAGCCCGGGGCAGGGCTGTCTGTGCAGCCCCACAGGTGCCACGGGCTGGGCAGGAGCTGGCAGAGGCTGCCCAGCAGAGAGGCCATGGGGCACAGAGCCCCAAGGCTGCCGTGGGCACCACGGCACAGGGGCCGTTCCCAGCCGCAATGCTCCTGTCCTGGGCTGGGCCTGCACAGGGGCTGTGGCACCATGGCTGGGCCAGCACAGGGCCACAAAGGGGCCACGCAGCCGCTGCCGGGGCTGGCAGCAAGGCCGGGCACAGACAAGGAATTGCTGAGCATGGCCTGCGCTGGCCAGGGCTGACTGTGCCAAAGGCAGAGCTCAGCTGCCCTTGCTGGCTGCAGGAACAGTCAGGAGCCCAAAGAGCCTCCATGGCTGTGCTGGAGACCAAGGCTGGAGGAGGGAAATGCAGGGCTGCTGTGGGATGGGCAGGGCATGGAATTCCAGCAGACCCCTCAGCTTACAAGGTGCTCTGCTCTCCCTCAGCTCCTCTCTGAGAGAGCCAATCCCAGCTCAGCACCTCAGGGTACTGGGGCCCTAAAGGAGAACTGCCTGTTCATGGGCACACAACTGATGGAAAGGGGCACAGGTTTTAATATCTGTTCATTTCATAAGATATAAGCAAATCTTCATTATCTGGCTCATTTGAGTGCTTTGAAGAAATGGTAATGATTTAGCACCAGGAACAGGAATTTCCTGGCTCTACTGTTTTCTTCTGCTGATGGCAGGAGAAGAAATACTGATCTTCCCCTCTACCAATGCCACCAACAGTCAGTCTAATATTTCATAACCCTCTTCCTTCAGGTGTTACCAGCTCTCCTGGTTAAATGGCCATGTCTAAGGACATCTCTTCATTTACAGCAGCTGCATCTATGTCCTTCCCATTGCTCCCACATTTCCTCCTGCAGCTGGTCTCTGCTCATTCCAATGTGTCTCCCTTGAGTGCCTTCATGCCTTACTGGCCTCAGAGATTATCCCAAATTTTCAGAAGTTTAAATAACTCCTTACTTAGCATCTTAGTTGTAGTTTTATATCACCCCTTCTTATGTCTTTGTCTAAAATTCCTCCTGTATGGCAATCCCTTCTGGACAAGGGACATGTCAGATGCTGCTGGAATGTCACAAGGAGCTGAGGGAAGGGTTTTGATGTTTATTAAAATTTATCATGTTCACAATTTGATGTTGGCCATGAAGAGAACGCTTTCTGTGCCTCTGAGTCTCAGCAGTTCCTGGACCCTCAAAGGACACAAACCTGATGAGTTGTGGTTGCCACTCCAGTGGCTGCACTTGGACCTCCCTCCACAGCCAGAGCAGAGCTCCCTTGTCCCACAAAGTCCCTGGCACTGGAGGGATGAAGGAAACAGGACAGGCTGTGGGGATCAGGGGCAGGGCAGAGCCAGGCAGAAGAAGGACTTTTGCATTTGGTGGAGCTGTGCCTTCCCTTGGCTTTGTTGGCTGACAGGAAATGAACATCCCTCTGTGTCTCGGGCAGCTCCTTCTCCAAGGAAAGCAGGTGGGAGTTGGAGCCAAGGAGCTGAAACCGGCAGGTGCAGCCTGGGCTGCAGGGAGCTCAGATTTGCACAAGGCTGCTCTGAGTGCCAGGGCTTGGATGGGGGAAATGCTGGGGTGGGAGTAGGGACAGAGTCAGATTGATTGTCAGCCATCAAGGGTCTTGATATTCCCATCTATTCCAACTGCATGAGGAGGTACTTGGATTCAGTGTCAATTGGAGATTGCACATAGCCATGTATTAACAGGGGAAAAAACCTAAACAGGACCTAAAACATGTTGTCTCACTGTCTTTTGAAATATGATAGATTCAGTTTGAATACACTTCAAGGCTCTGAAGCAGGAAAATTCAGCAGCAGCCTCCAAATTGCTGAGGATGTCAGCAGCCCCCACTGAGGCCATCCCTGCCCAGAGAGCCTGGGGGAATGGGCAGCCAAGGAGAGTGTCCCTGGGGCTGGGCAAGCAGAACTCAGAGGCACCAAGGGCACCAACAGCTGGGAAATGGAGTGTGGAATGTGGCTGTGAAAGCCCTGCCTGGGCTGTGCCAAGCAGGACAGACAAGCCCTGACTGCCATCCCCCAAACAATTTTCTCAAGAAAACATTTGAAAGGAGTTACAATCATTTGTGTCCTCTGAGTTGGATGTCCTGCAGAAATACCAACAAGAGATTCTCAGGAGCTGCAAACAAACCAAACAGCCTTTAGTGGCCACTTGAGAAAATCAGAGAAACTTTGGCAGAAGGTTTAATATGACATTCAATCAACAAAAAACACTTTTCATAGCATTAACTTGGGCCATTCAGCTTCTTAAACCCTAAGCCCGTTCAGTTTTAAGTTAATCAAAATTTGCAAAAGGAGAGAATTAGAAGAAGACACCGAAAGAGAGAAAGACAAATAAGATATGGAGAAGCACAGACAGAGCTACCAGCTACTGGATTCCAGCGTTGTTGAGATGGAAATTCCAAGAGGAGGGAGGGTCAAGATGTGTGCTTGCCTTGTGGTCAGCCTTGAATACCCCTTGGTCTTCCTGGGCCCTTCCCCCAGCTGGGGCTTGGGGTCATTTGGTCACTCAGGAGCTGGGCTGGGGGCTCCAGAGGTGGCTGTGGAGCATTGCCTGTGCTGTGCCAGGGAGTGGCAGACACTGCTGGGCTGGGATAGAGGCTCTGGGGGCATTGGGGTACCAGGGCAGGGCAGTGCTGGGGTGACAGGGCAGGGCAAGGCTGGACCTGCCCCTCCAGCCCTGGGAACTGTTTTTGTTCCCTCAGTGGCACAACATCCCTGTTCTGACACTGCCAAAGAAAGCTGTTGTTGCCAAGTGCAGCCAGGATGAACCATTGCTGGGACTGAAGCCCCTCTCTTGGGGCCCTACAAACTGCGCTCCAAAAGGAGCCCCTTGGAGCTCTCCTGGGCCAGCCACCTCCCTCTGGTTGGGGCGTCTCCGATCCGGGAACTCTCCCGTTTGCTGCACTCGGGGGGTCCCCCAACAACGACGAAGCCTGGGCCAATCCCCCCACTCCTCCAGGCTCAACCCTTTGCCCGCTGGGGAGATGCCACAGCCTCGGCAGGGAGCATTTCCCTGCCCTCAGGGGAATTTCTCTCAGGTGCCTTGCACTGACTCTTTGTGTCTGTGTGCACACACCAGTGCATGTGCTGGGGAAATGTGGCAGAAATGCTGCTCTCTGAGGGGTTTGAGTGCCTTGGATAGTTGAGTCAGTCAGGCCTGTAAGTAAGGTTAAGTCACAAGCTGTAAGCTAAATTAAATGCTGCTAAGAGTTGTTCTTTTCCTAAGTTGTTAAGTTTCAAATAAGTTATAATCTAAGTTAAATATTGTTAAGTGTTATTCCACTGCCAAATCATGAAGTCCTAGGTTATAAGTAAGGTTAAATACTGTTACGTGCTGTTCTTTTGCTAAATGCTGAAGTCTAAGGTATAAGTCAAGTCCTGTTGAGTCTGAGATCTGTTAAGCTTTTAGGCCGTATTCCTTTTATCCTTGCCCTCACTGTCCTTTTGTCACACACACACAGACACACACGCGTAGAGACACACACAGGGACAGTTCTTGGCTCATTTCTGCATGGATTGCCTGGATTTTGTGTGATTTTCTTGTTGCTGTATTTCCTTGGTGTGCCTGAAGTGTCCAGTCAGGAGCAGAGTGACTCTTGCCAAGGAACTCTGTGGTGCTGTCGCTTAGTATTAAACCTGTTTTATGCTCCTCCCTTACTGGGGATTTTTTCAGGGCTCTCAAGCCCTCATTGGTAACAGGGTGAAGGAGCCCTGTCCCAAGCTCTGGCCCTGGGGACACGGGGACACTGCTGGGGGGTCCCTGCCTCCCTGTCCCACCCCTCACAGCCCTGACCCCCCATCCCCGTGTCAGGCTCTGGGGTGGATCTCGTGGAACATCCTCTGGGGGAGGCTGCGGTGCCAGGGGTGGGGGGACCGGGTGGGACAGGGGACCCTGCTGTGCACGAGCAGCGTTGGACTTCTCTGGGGGGAACTGTGAGGGGGGCAGAGGTGTAGTGACCTCCCCAGTGACCTCATACATCCCCTGTGATGTCACACAGCCCCCTATGATGTCACAGCTCACTCGGGGATGTCACAAACCCCCTTGTGATGTCATAGAGCCAACCCTAGGATATCACTCTGTGATCGCCTACAGCTGCGCTGTGATGTCACAGAAGACTCTGTGATGTCACAAAGTCACTCTGTGATGTCACTGTCTCTTCTGTCATGTCACAGCCTGCTCTGTGATGTTACTCAGATGCCCAATGATGTCACAACCCACACTCTGATGTCACACAGCCACCCTCTATGATGGTAGAGTCTGCTCTATGGCCTCTCACCCTGCTCTGTGATGTCACAGCCAGATCTGTGATGCCACAACCCCCTTAGAGATGTCACAAAACCCTCTCTGTGATGTCATACTGCCTCTCTGTAATGTCACAGCACACACTTTGACCTCACTGCCTGCTCTCTGATATCATACAGCCACTCCATGAGGTCACAGCCTGCTCTGTGATGTCACACTGTCCCTTCTATGATGGTGAAGCTGCTCGATAACCTCACACAACAAACTCTGTGTTGTGGGGTACAGGAGCACCAGGCAGGGATAACACTGTGGGTGGCCCTTGCAACTCCGCTTGCCCAGTGAGAAATGGGTTAGTGCCAGCTGACATTGTTTCTGTGCCTCTCCTGCAGCTCTGTGAAACTCAAACCCCAAACCCTGACCTTCACCATCAGCGGGAAGGGGCACGAGCCGCAGCTGACAGTCGTGCGCCCGAGCGCTCGCAGCAAGAGGGGAAACGCCGTGCTGCGCTTCAAGCGGCTCCAGCTGGGGGATTCAGAGACGCTGCCCCTGGTCATCCGTAACGATGGCATCATACCTGCCAAGGTGAGGAGGACCTGCTCGAGGAACGCTCTGCTTTGGGAACAAGTGCTTGTGGCACAGGGGAAGGGTCCCAAAAACCACGGCCAACCTGGAAAGAGGTGTCAGGAATTCTTTTTAAACAAGTGACTGACGTCTGTTCCCCAAGAAGGGAGTTCTTGGAAATTTTCTGTCCAATCTTTCTTCTTTAAGTTGAAGACAAGAAAGGAGGTGGAGTATTTTCTCCCCCCCCCCCTCAGGTCACTTTTTGTTCTCCTGGACATGTGTGATTTCCCAGTTCCATCAGATTGTATTTGATCCTAGTTTACTACATTTTAGGTAGACTTAGATGTGTTTTAATTACATTCTGCCCGCTACTTTCTGTCCTGTTTGGTTCTGTGTCAGTTCTATCCAGATGCCTCTGAACACTCTTTTTCCCCGGCTGGTTTGACTTTGCTTTTGTGCTAAGTGCTGTTTGCAGTGGGAGAGGTGCTGGGCTCCCATGCGGGGGCAGCAGCACTGCGGTGTCAGTCCCTGTGCCATCCTGTCCTCACACCAGTATCGTTGTGCTCTGGCTTCTCTTTTCTCAGTTTATGTTACTCCTGGAGGATGAGCATGCAGCATTCTTCTTGAAAGGCAGGGCCTCCGCACTCCGGATATTCCACGCTGGAGATGCGGAAGAGGGCTCCGTTGGAAACGGTAAATTCATTAACCAAGAAGTGTGATCATGCACAGAGGGAAAACGTGTGCCCTGCTCTTGGCTGCTCTTGGCTGAGCAGCAGCCAGATGTCAGGCACACTTTCTTTCCTTGGGCTCTCTGTCCCCCAGGCTTTTCTTCTTTTTCCTCCTAGCAAGTTGTAGGAAGTTCTTCTGTTCTTCTAGACATGGTGGGTTGAGTTGTGGGGGACTGTCACTGCCTCAGTGGACCCTCTGAGGTTATTTGCTGCTTGTGGGAAGGTACCAGCCTGGACAGACGCAGCCCTTGAGCACACAGAGAGCTAGCAGAAGCCAAAAGCACTCTTTGGCTCAGCTTGGCATATGGCTGGATGGAATGAGGGCTGGGCATCAGCCTGAGGTTAAGCTGCTTAAGTGGTGCTGTGTCTGGAGGTGGCAGTCTTGTGAACAGAGGAAGAGGGTCTGGAACCACTGAGGGTAGAACCTGTGCTTAGAAGGCAGCTGGTTTCAACCTCTTATTCCTCATCTATCCTGTGGAAATCTTTCCTCTGTGCAGCTGTACCACCTAACTCTGATTTCCATTGCTGTGCAGAGAGCAAGCCCCCAAAGAAGCCTTTCTTCCTTCTGCCTTGTGGGCAATCAGCAGAGTTTGGTGTCATTTTCAAACCCAGCCTGGCTCAACACCTGGAAGGGAAGATCCGTGTGTTAGTGGGGGACACCTGGTCTGTCAAGACCCTCATAGAGCTGGTGGGTGAAGGCCACAAGGACGAATTCACCCTCATTGGACTAGAGGAAGACACACAGGAGAGAAATGCCAAGATCAGTCTGAAGGAAGACGTCATTGATGGTAAGAGAGGAGAGGCTGCCAAGGTGGAGCAAGGAAGAGGAAAATGGCTGATCATGCGTGTCCTCCCTCTAGCCAGGCCTGGGCTGTCACCCACGGGACTTGGTGGCCTGTGGGCGTGGTAGCCATGCACGCAGAGCAGTGTGTGCTGTGCTGCACGTCGCTGGCTTTGGGATGTGTCAGGGTGTTTCCCTGGAGGTGGTGAAACTGCCTGGGGAACTCCCTCTCGGAGCAGGGAAGGCTTGGAGCAAGGAAGCATTGAACATGCAGCTGTCTGTGCACGTCAGGGGGCAGGTGGGGCTCCCTGCATGCTGAGATCCCTCGCTCTCCTCCTTAACAGCTGTCAGAGTGAATCACATCAATTTTGGGGACTGTGCTCTCGGGAAGCCCTGCCACAGGACCTTCAGCATCAGCAACCACAGCCAGACGAAGGTCATGCACTTTGAGTGGGAGGCAGGCGCCCCATTCCAGTTCTCCCCCAAGGTGAGCGTGGACTGCTCTGCCTTTCCCCATTGCTCAAGCCCTGCCCTGGTGTTCCCGGGAGCTGGCAGGGAGTCCTCACATGCCACTGATAGCCCGTTCCGGTGCTACGTAGGAGATGGAGTCCCTGTCTTGGCTGGGCCAAGGCTGCCAGTCTTGCAGAAAAGGCTTCATGTTATGGGAGGTGGCACCTTCTGTTCTTACTTTTGTCTATCAAACTTCACGTAAATCCACTCTGAGGTGCAGATTCCTGGCACAGCTGCTCAGCACATCAGTCCCTTTTGCTGTCAGTCCTGCCCTTGGCAGCGCTTCCAGTCTGGTCTTGACTCCCTGATTCTCCCTAGGTGGGACACCTCCATCCTGGCTGTGCCAAGGACATCACAGTGTCCTTGAAATCAGATGTCCCAGCCACCTTCAGGAGGCACCTTGTGAAATGTAAGGTGACCAAGGTCAACTTTGAGCTGCCACAAAGGAAGGTTCCCGACTGGGATGACCAAATGTGCATTGTTCCACGGAAGGATACCACCAGGAAAGAGCCGGCAGCCAAGTGGCCTGAAACAGAGAAGGTAAGAAGCAAAACGGCAAAAAAAGCCAACCCAGCTTTTACAAAAAGAACCACCAGAACACCATCACTGCTGGCTGAGCAGCCCCTGCTTCCTCTGGACATTGGACAGCCGTGAGGTTCACCAGCAGAGCATTCCAGGGGAGAGGTGGAAGCGCAGTGACCGGATACACTCACGCAAGGTGGGGAAGCCTTTTGACAAGAGACCTTCAGCCACACACAAACCATCAGTCTGTGCCACAAGCACAGGTGTTGTAGCCCCTGTTGAATGGAAGGCAATGGTTTATGATTTTATCCCATTTTTTGGTGTTAGAAATCTCTTCATCTGGTTGCTGCCTTTTCACCAACAAGGAGTTAAGTCTGCTGCACTCCGTCTCTTCTTTTGAAGTGGAGAGAAATCCACTTCTCCTGCATATGCTGATGAACCCCAAGTTTTGTCTGCATGAGAATTTGGTTGTGGTCTCTGTATTGTGTGGGACATCTCATCAGGGAGTAGCCCAGGCACTGTATGACTCTATGGAGGAGTCCGGAGACTCCAGAGACTCCTGCTTTTATTGACATTATTGCCAAACGCGCTCATCTTGGGTGGAGGCTATTTCCAAACTCTTTCTGGACCATTTTAAGTTCTCAAAACCATCCTCTTTTCTGTCAGAACATCTGCAGTTGGAGACTTTCCTAGTGAGATCTTTCCCACCCCAAAATGCCCATCCCCAGCTCCCAGCAGTTGCTGCAGACATGACATCTGGAGAGCACTTTCTCCTAAGACAAGAAGAATAAGATCCTTTCTAGAACTCTTCAGTCTTGGGGTTCTCCATCCACAGAGCTCCAGCAGGGGAACTTCATCCTAATTTTGAGACCTGCTGGATTTATAGGGGACCCGGAAAAGAGCCAGTCCCTCTACAAGGCTGAAGTACAGGGACTAGAACGCAGCCATAGTCTCCATGGGGATATTAACAGCTGGGCTAGTGACCGCTTGGATCAGGGGGTAGAAACAGCTACTGTAGCAGAGCAGTCCCAATTCTGTCAGCTTTCCAGGGAAGTAAAAGTGAATGTGGGTCCCTCTATGAGGCTGATCTTGGAGGCCAGAAGATCCCCTTCTCAGCCTGACCTTGTGGGCTCTGCTCAGTGATTCCTCCCTCCTCTGTTTGCAGGCGGTCGAGACAGTCCCAGAAGCGGCTCACGCTGTGGTGGAGGAGAGCAGCCAGGAGGCCGAGGTGTACCTCAGTGCTGTTGTTGCCTACGCCCAGTTTGAGCTGAACACGGACATGGTTCTGTTCAAGGATACCTTGCCCTTCCAGACAAGGACAGCCACGTGAGTGCTGGAGGCCAGGCAGGGCCCTGCGAGCGGGAGCTGCCTTTGCCCAGGGCTGGCCCAGAGCTGCTTCCCAGAACCCTGCCCCAGCCCAAACCAGCACAGGCCCTTTTACGTGCACGCAAAGCCAAGCGGGAGATGGTGCTCAGGAGAGGCTCAGTGCTGCCATACCTTTCTGCTGAGAACAGCCATGGGTTTGCTTCCACTGCGTGTCACCTGTCCTCATCTGCTCAAAAATAAGTTTGCAGTCAAACCAAGACCTAAAGTCCAGAGCAAGCCCCTTAGCTTCAATGTCCTGGGCACCATCTTGGCCCTTTTCTCTTAAACTTCCACACTTGGAAATGCTGTTTTGGGCCACCCTGGACAGCAGTCGGAGCATGGCAGGGTTGCCTGGGGAAGAAGATGCTCCTCAGGAGAAAGTGCTACCAGGAGTCAGTCCCAGGAGTCCATCAGACAATATTACTGTACTATTTGCTTTATACTTCTTGGACGTTTTTTTTAATTCCTCCTTCTTGCTTTTCAGTTTCACGATGCACAACACAGGCGAGGTAGCTCTGAAATACTTCTGGGAGAAAGCTGCAGAGAGTGAACCAGCCAAGAAGCCATACTCAACCACTCTGATGCGTAAGACCATTTCACTTGGTAGCTGAGGGCCTGGGGAGAAGAGCCTGCCACTTTCACTCCAAAACATGAATTGCTTTTTCATCCTTGTCCACACATCCACTTTCATCAGCATCTTCCCAGCTGCAGCTGGAGAGTTTTCTCCTTGTCCCCCTCTGCCTTTCAGCCCCTTCTGTTCTTGCTCTGCCACTTCTGCTCTGCAAAGGAGCTGAGCCAGGCTCTGGGGAGAGCCACGTGCTGGGTCAGGACTGAGAAGGGGGACATCAGATCATCTCTTTGCCATCTCTGAGACTGGGAAAAACACTGGTGTAACGAGTGAGCTGCCCTGCAGCCACTGTCTGTGTGCAGTTCCCCACTCCAGGGCAAGCGCAAAGTCACTGTCTAAAAGCAGCTCTCCTGCTTTGGCACAGGAGTGTGTGCTGCAGGCAGAGACCCTGCTCCCAGACGCTCTATTTCCCGCTGAAAGTCCTTGGCCAGAGATGCTCCAAGTGCATCCCAGCTCTCCCCCACCTACCTGCAGCAGGAGGCCGAGTTGCTGGGAACACAGGATTTTGTCTTTGAAAGGTGTCCTCTTCCTCCCTGCAGGTCGGTTCCTCTCCTATGATACTGTAAAGCATCGCAGAAAGCTGCTGTGTCTTTTCCGGTGGGAGCGGGACCATCCTTCTGAGACGCGTCCTGAAGTGGAGCAGCTGCAGCAGCCTGCCAAGCAGCAGAAGGATTCCGAGCAGCTGGAGGAGCAGGATTCCCAGCAGCAGCAGGAGCAGCTCGAGCAGCAGCAGGAGCAGGATTCTGAGCAGGAGCAGGATTCTGAGCAGGAGCAGGAGTCCGAGCAGCAGGATCATGTCAGCCCCTCCCTGGAAGTCTTTCCAGATGTTGTCCATGAGGTCTTCTCCATCAGCCCCTACCATGGCATCATTGCTCCTGGCCAGAAGCAGACCTTTCACGTGCGGTTCTGCCCGCAGAGCACGGGGATGTTTAAGACCACCATGCTGTGCAGGTGGGAAACGTCTGCACACTTGCCAACTCACGCTACTGATGGGTATCACTGAATCACAGGGTGGGACAGGGTGGAAGGGACCACGGTAGGTCATCTGGTCCCACTTCCCTGCTCAAGCGGGGTCATCCCAGAGCACATGGCACAGGGTTGTGTCCAGAGGGCTCTGGAACAATTCCAGCGAGGGAGACTCCACACCCTCTCTGGGCAACTTATCACCTGCACAGGAAAGGAATTCTTCCTCAGGTTCAGGTGGAATTTCCTGTTCAGGTTCTGCCCATTGCCTCTTGTCCTGTTGCTGGGCATCAAGCCCAGCCTGGTTCATCCCCTAGCACCCTCCCTTCAGTCCCTCTGACTGGGATGGGGAGGTGGGCCTGGAGACAGGCAGCCCCAGAGATGGCAGAAACACCCACAGGAGCACAGAAAGATCATCATCTTTCATCATCATCTTTCATCCCGTGGTGGGGAGGCACTGGGAAAAGACACTGTATGAAACAGTAAGCTCCTGGGGGGTTGCAAAATCTGGAACGAGAGATCCAGGGACCAGCCAGTCCCCAGCTCTGCTTCCTTTTGGGACAAGCAAGGCCTGCTTCTCCACATGTGCTGTAGTTGGTCCCCAGGCATTTGACTGCTCATGTTCCTGCCCTTGCACCTCTGCAGCCTCCATGCAGTGACTGCAGTTGTTTAATCTGCTGCTCGCTGCTTGCACAGAGACAGGATGCAACACTGCGTGCCCTGCAAGGAGACAGGAAAACAGCTGGCTGGGAATGTTCCTCTGGCTAACACCAGTCCCTTTCTTCCTAGGATTCCTAACCTGAAGCCAGATCAGAAGATGGCGTGGGTGATGGTGAAAGGCAGAGCCTGGGAGCAGAAGAGTCTGGGTGAACCATTAGAGCAGACAGAGGAAGGCCAGGGACCCGAGAAGGAGGTGCTCTGGAGAGCAGCACCTGAGTGACAGCGTTTGTGTCAGCTCCAGCATCCGTCAGTGCCTGCTGCTGCTGCTGGTCTCCCACCCTTCACCAGAGACCTCTGCAGCTACCCTCCCAAGTTCCAGTGAACACCTCTGTCCTACCTTTTAGTTAGCTAAGTTAATTAACTACTTGTTGATTAGATTGATAAGTAATAGATAACTGTCAGTTAAGTGTTAATAAACAATTGTTAATAAATTGTTAATTGTCAGCTTGTCTTGGTTTGAAAGACAGGTGTCTGCCGGAGCTCTCTGGAATGGAGAATGTGGCCCCCTTCCCTCCAAATTACTGTAACTTTGAAATTAAGGGGCTTTCAGGCAAAGCTATGGGAAAAGGAGTAGCAGTTCTTTACCAGTGTGTACAACAAGGCAAACAAACAACAGCAACGACAAACAGAAGCAGATACCCAACCACAGCCTTCCCTCGGCTGCAGGCACTTTCCCTTTGGTGTAGTTCCAGTCACAGCCGGGCAGGGAAAGGAGGCAAATAATGAATAAAGCTAGAGAAACTTTAATTATTATTGAGGGGCTCAGAGAGGGACACAGCCCTCGAGGCGTGGCCTCACCCGTGCCCAGCACAGAAGGACAATCACTGCCCTGGTCCTGATGGCTACACTTTTGCTGAGACCGGCCCAGTGCTGTTGGCCTTCTTGCCCACCTGGGCACACCTGGGCTCAGGTTCAGCTCTTGTCAATCAGCTTCCCAGCCGATTAGTGCGGCCAAAGTGCACGACCCGGCTCTTGGTCTTGTTTAGCCTCATGCCAGTGGTGTCAGCCCATGGATCCAGCCTGTCCAGGGCCCTCTGCAGCCTTCCTGTCCTTCAGCAGCTCCGCCCTCTGACCCAGCTTGGCGACATCCAAAGGAGGACTTTGAGGCACTGGAGCAAGTCCAGAGAAGAGAAAGGAAGTTGATTAAAGGTCTAGAGAGTAAATCTGATGAGAAATGGCTGAGAGGACAAAGGGAGCTGGGGAGGGCTCAGTCTTGAGCAAAGGAGGCCCAGGGGGAACTGTCGCTACTGGACGCAAAATGAGTCCACAGAAGCTCGGTAAGTTCAAAAGAGAAAAAGAGCTAATTTGATTTCTGACTTTGCAATATATAGAATTCTAAAAGTGACAGTGGATTGGAGGATGAAATTGCTACTTCTCCAACCACACTGGTCAAACTAACAGTCCATCAAGTCTCTCCTCCCACAAAGAAGAATGCAAAATAACCATTATTTCCATGAACAGTGCCTGAGAACTCCAGTAGAAATATGTAAACATCAGAAGGCATAGAAAACTTTTAAAAGAACTCCAAAACTTTCAAAAGAACTATAAAGGAAAACTTAACACTTTTAAAAAATCAGGGCAATAGGGAACGTTGTCACTCTCTACACCAGCCTGGCAGTGTTGCTTTGTTCTTTTCTCTCTCCGACTTCCTTGTTTTCGCCCAGCTACTCTTTCCCGGGGCGCTGGCCAGGCGCTTCCGGGAGCAGCCGGAGAGAAGCAGCAATCACCTTTGTGGGTTCGTTTGATACGGACAGAGCTATTTAGAGAGCGCAATCATGACCGGGATAAAGAGACTCAAGAGATTGGACACTTGTGTGCAGTCCAAAGTAGGTTGTATTTGCTCGAACGCCGCACGTACAAGTGACAATGATTAGGGGTTGAGTTACAGGTTGTATAGGGGAAAATAAGAGATAAGGTGAAACCAATAGAACAATGCCAAGTATGAATACATTATAGGTAAAATCCAATGGGAATAGCTTCAGGGGGAGGGATGAATACACGTAAAAATACAGAATAGAAACTCCAGCGTTAGGTTTAGGAAACAGAAACTCCCATTTCAAATTCACAAAGCTTTTTTGCTCCATTTGCGTAGCTGTACACTACAACACTTTGTTACGTCACAGAGTCTTCTGGACATCACAGCGCAGCTGTATGAGATCGCAGAGTGATATCCTAGGGTTGGCTCTATGACATCACAAGGGGGTTTGTGACATCCCCGAGTGAGCTGTGACATCATAGGGGGCTGTGTGACATCACAGGCCATGTGTGAGGTCACTGGGGAGGTCACTACACCTCTGCCCCCCTCACAGTTCCCCCCAGAGAAGTCCAATGCTGCTCATGCACAGCAGGGTCCCCTGTCCCACCCGGTCCCCCCACCCCTGGCACCGCAGCCTCCCCCAGAGGATGTTCCACGAGATCGACCCCAGAGCCTGACACGGGGATGGGGGGTCAGGGCTGTGAGGGGTGGGACAGGGGGACGAGGACCCCCGGCAGTGTCCCTGTGTCCCCCAGGGCCAGGGCTTCTCCACCCTGTTATGAATGAGGGTTTCAGAGCACTTAAAAAATCCCTGGCATGTGATCAGTAAAAACCAGATTTAATATTAATCAACAGCACCACAGAGTTCCTTGGCAAGAGGCACTCTGCTGCTGACTGGACACTTCAGGCATACCAAGGAAACAAAGCAACAAGAAAACCAAACAAAATCCAGGCAATCAAACCAGAAATGAGCCACGAACTGTCCCGGTGTCTGTGTGTTCATGTTTGTATTTATGTGTCTCTGGGTGTGTGTGTGTGTGTGTGTGTGTGTGCCTAAAGGACAGTGAGGGCAAGGATAAAAGGAATACGGCCTAAAAGCTAAAGAGAACTCAGCAGGACTTGACTGATACCTTAGACTTCAGCGTTTAGCAGAAGAACAGCACTTAACAGTATTTAACCTTACTTATAACCTATTCAACTTAGCTTATAACTTATTTGAAACTTAACAACTTAGGAAAAGAACAACTCTCAGCAGCATTTAACTTAGCTTACAGCTTGTGTCACAAGGCCTGACTGACTCAACTATCCAAGGCACTCAAGCCCCTCAGAGAGCAGCATTTCTGCCACATTTCCCCAGCACATGCACTCGTGTGTGCACACAGAGACAAAGAGTCAGTGCAAGGCACCTGAGAGAAATTCCCCTGAGGGCAGGGAAATGCTCCCTGCCGAGGCTGTGGCATCTCCCCAGCGGGCAAAGGGTTGAGCCTGGAGGAGTGGGGGGATCGGCCCAGGCTCCGTCGTTGTTGGGGGATCCCCCGAGTGCAGGAAACGGGAGAGTTCCCGGATCGGAGACGCCCCAACCAGAGGGAGGTGGCTGGCCCAGGAGAGCTCCAAGGGGCTCCTTTTGGAGCGCAGTTTGTAGGGCCCCAAGAGAGGGGCTTCAGTCCCAGCAATGCTTCATCCTGGCTGCACTTGGCAACAACAGCTTTCTTTGGCAGTGTGAGAACAGGGATGTTGTGCCACTGAGGGAACAAAAACAGTTCCCAGGGCTGGAGGGGCAGGTCCAGCCTTGCCCTGCCCTGTCACCCCAGCACTGCCCTGCCCTGGTACCCCAATGCCCCCAGAGCCTCTATCCCAGCCTAGCAGTGTCTGCCAGTCCCTGGCACAGCACAGGCAATGCTCCACAGCCACCTCTGGAGCCCCCAGCCCAGCTCCTGAGTGACCAAATGACCCCAAGTCCCAGTTGGGGGAAGGGCCCAGGAAGACCAAGGTGTATTCAAGGCTGACCACAAGGCAAGCACACATCTTGACCCTATGTCCTCTTGGAATTTCCATCTCAACAACACTGGATTCCAGTAGCTGGTAGCTCTGTCTGTGCTTCTCCATATCTTATTTGTCTTTCTCTCTTTCTGTGTCTTCTTCTAATTCTCTCCTTTTGCAAATTTTGATTAACTTAAAATTGAACGGGCTTAGAGTTTGTGAAGTTGAATGGGCCAAGTTAATGCTCTGAGAAGTGTTTTTTGTTGATTGAATGTCATATTAAACCTTCTGCCAAAGTTTCTCTAATTTTCTCAAGTGGCCACTAAAGGCTGTTTGGTTGGTTTTGAGCTCCTGAGAATCTCTTGTTGGTATTTCTGCAGGACATCCAACTCAGAGGACACAAATGATTGTAATTCCTTTTACATGTTTTCTTGAGAAAATTGTTTGGGGGATGGCAGTCAGGGCTTGTCTGTCCTGCTTGGCACAGCCCAGGCAGGGCTTTCACAGTCACATTCCACACTCCATTTCCCAGCTGTTGGTGCCCTTGGTGCCTCTGAGTTCTGCTTGCCCAGCCCCAGGGACGCTCTCCTTGTCTGCCCAGTCCCCCAGGGTCTCTGGGCAGGGATGGCCTCAGTGGGGGCTGCTGACATCCTCAGTAACTTGGAGGCTGCTGCTGAATTTTCCTGCTCCAGAGCCTTGAAGTGTATTCAAACTGAATCGATCATATTTCAAAAGACAGTGAGAAAACATGTTTTAGGTCCTGTTAATACATGCCTATGTGCAATCTCTTATTGACACTGAATCCAAGTACCTCCTCATGCAGTTGGAAGAGATATGAAAAACAAGACCCTTGATGGCTGACAATGAATCTGACTCTGTCCCTACTCCCACCCCAGCATTTCCCCCATCCAAGCCCTGGCACTCAGAGCAGCCTTATGCAAATCTGAGCTCCCTGCAGCCCAGGCTGCACCTGCCGGTTTCAGCTCCTTGGCTCCAACTCCCACCTGCTTTCCTTGGAGAAGGAGCAGCCTGAGACACAGAGGGATGTTCATTTCTTGTCAGCCAACAAAGCCAAGGCAAGGCACAGCTCCACCAAATGCAAAAGTCCTTCTTCTGCCTGGCTCTGCCCTGCCCCTGATCCCCGCAGCCTGTCCTGTTTCCTTCATCCCTCCAGTGCCAGGGACTTTGTGGGACAAGGGAGCTCTGCTCTGGCTGTGGAGGGAGGTCCAAGTGCAGCCACTGGAGTGGCAACCACAACTCATCAGGTTTGTGTCCTTTGAGGGCCCAGGAACTGCTGAGACTCAGAGGCACAGAAAGCTTTCTCTTCATGGCCAACAGCAAAAATGTGAACACCATAAATTTTAATAAACATCAAAACCTTTCTCTCTGCTCCTTGTGACATTCCAGCAGCATCTGACATGTCCCTCGTCTACAAGGCATTGCCATATAGGAAGGATTTTAGTCAAAGTCATAAGAAGAGGTGATATAAAAGATAAAACTACAACTAAGATGCCGAGTAAGGAGTTACTTAAACTTCTGAAAGACTGGGAAACTCCCTGATGCTCAAAGCATGAAGCCAGTAAAGGGAGATGCATTGGAATGGCCAGAGTCCAGCTGCAGGAGGAAATGTGGTAGCAACGGGAAGGTCATAGATGCAGCTGCTGTCAATGAAGAGATGTCCTTAGACATGGCCATTTAACCAGGAGAGCTGGAAACACCTGAAGGAAGAGGGTCATGAAATATTGGACTGAATGTTGGTGGCATCGGTAGAGGGGAAGATCAGTATTTCTTCTCCTGCCATCAGCAGATGAAAACAGTAGAGCCAGGAAATTCCTGTTCCTGGTGGGAAAACTTTGCCATTTCTTCAAAGTACTCAAGTGACCCAGATAATAAAGATGTGCTTATCTCTTATGAAACTAACAGGTATTAAATCCTCTGCCCCTTTCCAGGTAGACACCTGTCGCCACAGGCCCCCAGCTGGGGAATAATTAGCATTGACTCCATGACTGCAGAAGGCTGATCAATTGCTTTATTATATCATCTTATACTGTATTATACTGTACTACTTAGAAAACTCAGCAACCCTTACAGCCAGTCCGATACAGCTGGGACCTAACTGGTCAATCCATCCAAACACCACCCAGTGTCCAATTACAAAATCACCCTTTGGTAAACAAATCTCCATGACACATTCCACATGTGCACAACAGCAGGTGCAACAAGTGGAGATAAGAATTGTTTCTCCTTCTTTTCTCTGATCTTCTCCCAGCCTTCCCCAGGAAAATGCCTGGGAAAGTCTGTGCCTGCTCTCTGTGGCCAGAGAGCTGCTGCCACAAGCAGCGCAGTGGCAGCCCCAACATTCCCCTCTTTATTACACCACAGGGGTGGCAGCCCCAAATGTTCCCCTGTCTGTGACACCACAGCGGTGGCAGTCCCAAGATTACCCTCTCTATGACAAAACAGGGGTAGCAACCCCAAGGTTCCCCTGTCTTTGACCCCACAAGGATGGCAGCTCCAACATTCCCCTCTCTATGACATCACAGCCGTGACAGCCCCAGCGTTCCCCTGCCTGTGGAACCAGAGCAGTGTCAGCCTCAATATTTTCCTCTCTGTGACACCATAGATGTGGCAGCCCCAAGTGCCCCTCTCTGTGACACCACAGCAGTGGAAGACCCAGCGTCCCCTGTCTGTGACACCGCAGCTTTGGCAGCCACAACATTCCCCTCTCTATCACTCCACGGTAGAGGCAGCCCCAGTATCCTCCTCTCTATGACATCACAGCATTGGCAGCCCCAACGTTCTCCTCTGTATGACAACAGAGCAGTGGCAGCCCCAGCATTCCCATGTGTGTGATACCGCTGTGAGGCAGCCACAACATTCCCCTCTCTGTGACACCACAGCCCTGGCAGCTGCTGAGTTCCCCTGTCTGTGACACCACAGCCGTGGCAACCCCAGTGTTTCCCTTTCTGTGACACCAGAGCAGTGGCAGTCCCATTGTCCCTGGCTCTGTGACACCACAGCTGTGGCAACCCCAACCTTCCCCTCTCTGTGACACCACAGCTGTGGCAGCCGCAGTAGATCAGAAGCAGCAGCCGTGGAACAACAGGGGAGCAGGGGAGGAGCAGAGAAGGAGCAGTGGAACAGTGGTGGATGAGCAGTGTTGGAGCAGCAGTGGAGCAGTGGTGGAGGAGCAGAGCAAGTGTGCTGAAACAGCACAACACAGCTTTTGATCAGCAGTGGAGTGAGCATGGAAAAGGTGGAACAGTGGTGGAACAGGAACTACAGCCATGGAATAGAGGTGGCACAGGCCCCGCAGCTGTGGAGCTGTGGGACACAGAGCGGCTCCGAGCGCTGCAGGAGCCGGCCCCGCACAACAGAGCGATCCCTTCAGGCTGACCCAGCGCGGGGGCAGAGGCAGGAATTGCTGCTGGGCTGTGGAAGGTGTGGATCGAGTGCATTGAAGGATGACCTGGGGGTTTGATCCTGCTCATTGTGGCTGCTTTTGTGCTGCCAGGACGGTTCCAGTTCGTCTGAAGTCATGAACTCAGAAGAAACTTGGGACAAAAGTTTTCAAACTGCCTTCTTTACTGCAGGGAAACACATCTGGGGAGAAGTTTCATGATTTCTGATTTGGGAACCAAAGTGGGTCAGTTATTGGCCTGTGGTTTTGTTCTAATGCAGGCAGAATTTCCAAATTACTGCACTTTAGTGTAAGAAACAAGGAACGTGCCTCACCCTTGCAATGTTGACAATGGGTGAAGAGCTTTTTGTGGTCCTAGTGCTAAAAAAGCAATTGGAATTCTTTTCCCTCCTTCCCCTTTTCTTCCTCTCTCTGGCAATGAGCCTTCAACTCTTCCTGCAGGTCTGCTTCCCATAATCTGCTCTGGACTTGGAATGTGCCAAATGAACAGAGGGAAGACAGAGATTAATGGACCATAAAAACTTCAAGCTTTCTCCTTGTAGCCGCTGAAGTTCAAGGACTTGGAAACTTCTACTTTTTCAACTGTTCACCACATGCCACTGCTCTAACTTCTGCCCGGCCATAAAACCTTCCTGTGGCCCTGTTTGGGAATTGACACTCATATTTTTCAGGAGAACCACAGTGGGGGTCAGAGGTTTGGCTTCTGAAGCCTGTGGGAGCCTTGCCTGAGTCACAGAGAATCCCAGTGTCCCTGTTTGTTTTTTTTTTCCCGGGACTATCCAGATGTTTGTCCCAGGTTCCAAGTAGGAAAAAAGAAGTGGAGAAGTGGTTCCCGAGACATGTCCATGGCTGCGATTCCTGTTTGACATAAGTGAAATTAGTGAAAGGCTCCTGCTTCTCTCTTTCCACAGGGACACTGTGGATCCATCCGGGATCTCTGATGACCCATCTGGGAAAACATTTCAGGCCACTGCCTTGACTGTTTGCTCTGGAACTTGCCCAAGGAGCCGCAGTGCCCATGGGCAAAGATTTTCCTCTGGAATGTTGCTGCTTTGTGCTCCATGGATGAGAGAGCAGAGTGTCCCCGTGGGGGATTCTTGACTAGATGGACAAGTGCTATGATGTCATGGATGTGCTGACATCATCTTGAAAAGGAATTGTGCAAGACTCCGCAGTGTCCTAATTGGGGAACTTTGGCTGAGGCTTTGGCTGAACTTTGGTCCAGGCTTCCTTGGAGATCAGTGCCAGTCAGGGGGATGGAACCGGATGGCAATGGACCCCGTGCTGACAGCCCCAGGAGAATGAGCTGGACATTCACGGAGGCTCCCAGTGTGGGCAGATTGGCCACCCAGCTTTGGGGACCCCATGGGAATGTCCCTGCTTCCCTCAGGGCTCTGTCTCAGTTTTGCAGAATCTGTTCCTATGGCTGTGCAGCCTTTCAGGAAGGATGTGTTTTCCCTCTCGTTTCCAGCCACTGTCCCAGTCACAGGGAGTCAGCCTCTTGCTGCTCCAAGGAAAGGTGCTGGTGGCACAGCCCATGTGTCACCCCCAGTTCTGTCTGCAGCACTGGCAGCTTGGACATGAGGAGGTTGCATGGGGAACCTCCCTGTGCTGAGGAAGCTCAGGTACAGATCCTGGAAGGAAGCCCAAAGGCCCCAAAGCATTTCTGCAGGAGAGCTCCTGCTCCAGTGTCTGTGAGGCAGAGCAGAAGGGCTGCTCAGACTTTCCACACTGCTCTAGGCAATTCTGCTTGGCAGGAACAAACCCCACAGATCCCTTCCCTGAGCAGCAAGAGGCCCTATGTCCATCCCAGCATCCAAAAGGGACAGTCAGGGCTCCTGGCACAGGTGGGATCAGTGGGCTGGCACAGCAGCCCCAAGGCAGCATCAAGGATGTGTCTCTGGTGGACACTGATGCACTGTGCTTGGAAACCCCCATTCCAAAGGGGCAGAATCCATCCATCTTTCTGGAGGCATGACAGGATGTCTGTGCTGGAGACCTAGGAAGGTCTCACTGGGAAGGAGTGGCCAAATCACCCTCGTGGGACTGGCACTGAGTCCCCATTCATCCTTGGCAGGGATGTCCAGGACCCATTCAGGAGCCCGTGGGCTTTTGTCAGTGATGCCTTGAGGATGGAGAAGGTTCAAGAGCTGTTTGTCTTGCCCGAGACCCCCCCCCCAAGGATCCTTCCCTTGTGGGGTTGCTGTTGGGTCCAAGAACAGCAGGTGGCCAGTGGGGCCGGGACAGGGCAGAAATGACAACATCGCATCCCCTGGGACTCCCCGGTTCCCTTCCAAGAGCTGATCTGCACCTGGAGAGAAAAGCATTGCTCAAGAAGTCTCACTCACCCTTGAATACTCCCACCTGACTAGGGCAAAAACCTAATGGAGAGTGGAAGATGATCCTGGGCCTTGAAAAGCATCTGCTGAGGGCACAGCAGCACTGAAAGAACTGAAGCACAGAAGGGCTCTCAGGAGAGCAGAGTGAGAAAGAGAAATGGGTGTCCAGAGCAGCAGAGCAACAGGCACTGGGATGGGGCCGTGTGGGACAGCCTGTGCTGGCCGATGCCATGTTGCCTGGTGAGGCTGGAAGGCATCCAGAGCACCTTGCTCTGCTAACCCTTGGCTCTGGCCAAGCTTCAAACCAAGAGCCTCCTTGCCAAAAAGAAAAAAGAGCAGGGGCTGGAAGGAAAACTGATCCCAAGATGAGTCACCAGCCTGATAAGGATAACACCAGCTGGGAAACACCAACCGACAGAGGGAGGGGCAGCTGCAGGGCCATTATCTCAGAACCCTCAGTGCATGGCTATCAGCTGGGACAATTCACACCTTCCCAGGGGCATTCAAGCACTTCCTAGATGGCCAGGAGATACAATCAGCAATCAAGCAATGAGTGCAGGACTGCTTCTGATGCCTTGAATTAAGAAGCCAGAGAAGAACAGCAAGCCAAGAGAAGAGAGAAATGGGGAGCCAGGAAAAAGGACCAGAAAGACCTTTTCTAAAGTGCTTGAAAAGAAGAGCACTTAAGAAAAGTAAGTTGAGTACTGTTTTTCTTATAACTACCCTTTTAACTCCTTGTAAAATATAAGAACCAAACCTTCTAACAGCATATTATTAACTATTTTGCAACAGTTTCTACCCTATTTTTGACCGTCCAGCGGGAAAGCTCTTCTCCTATAGAGAACAGAAAGAAAAAGAGCTATGCAGCACATCCTGCGTAGGAGATGGTGCTGGTGTCCCAGAGGGAATTGTGCATGGCTTTGGGGACAGTGGTGCAGATGGAGCCCAGGTGGCTGAGGGCCAGGTTGAGCAGGAAGAAGAACATGGGCGTGTGCAGGTGGTGGCCGCAGGCTGCGGCGCTGATGATGAGGCCGTTGCCCAGGAGGGCAGCCAGGGAGATGGCCAGGGAGAGGCAGAAGTGCAGGAGCTGCAGCTGCCACGTGTCTGCCAGTGCCAGCAGGAGGAAGTGGCTGATGGAGCTGCTGTTGGACATTTGTGCTGTCTTGGCATGGGCATCTGTAAAAAAAGTAATCCTGGAATAGGTGGGTTTGGAGAGGACTTTAAATATCCCAGCACAGCTTGGGGGTGTGAAAAATGCCAATCGCTTCTTTTAAAATGTATTAAAGTTTAATAAAAATAAAATGGTTATAAAAATAATAATACAAGTATAGTAATAAAAGTTAGACAATTAGAGTTAGGACAATTTATGAGACAAGAACAGCAAGGAGTTACAGCCCGGGCTGGGTACCTCTCTCTGGACAAAAACGAGCCAGAAAAAGGACCCCATTAAAAGAGAATTTACTCCTTTAGAGGGGTAACCTGTTGCATATACAAAACACTTCATGATTATGCATATATTTTATTTAAAACAAGAAATTCATATGGTACTTGTCAACAAGTTTCTGTTAATCCCCAGGTGCCTTCGAGTCTAAGTCAGGCTTGAAGAACTTTGTTTCTGTTGATAAGGAAAACCATAAATTCCTCTTCTCTGGAAAATGTAGGGGTTTCTGTAATTGTTATCTCTGTGTGAAGAATTCCTTGATTATCTTCTCCTTTTCTAATAAAAAGAAGATCTCACACACATAGTTTCTATTTTAACTACTAATGCTTAATTTTGATTACAAAACTACATTTACTATATTATTAAAATGTTAATACAGCATAACTTTCAGCATAATACATATAGTAAATAAGTGCGTAGAGGTATATAATGCGGATTTTTCACAGGGGCACATTTCCCCCACTGCCTGCCCAGGACTCTGCTGCCTGGAGCTGTCCCTGCCAGCAGCTGCTTCCCTGAGCCCAGGGCTGGGCCCTGCCTGAGCTGCCAGAGCCCAGCCCAGCCCTGGGGGCTCAGCTCTGCCCTACAGAGCCCTCCCAGCTCAGGCACTGCCCAGGGGCAGCTCTGGCTCTGCAGCCTCTGATGGCAACGTCAGAGCAACCCTGAGCAGGCTGGAAAAGCAACACAGATGCTTCCTCTAAAGGCCCTGTTCTGATTTCTGTCACTGCCTGGTTTATTCAGATCTGAGAGAAAACTTGTTTATTTTTCTTCACCTGAACTGAGACGAATATCTCTGTGCATTTTCTCATCCAGGCATCCCAGAGCAGTAGATTAAAAAAGAAGGATTTTCCCTTTTATGCAGCCCCTGTCTTGCTGTTCTCCCTGTAGAATCTACTTGGAAATGTTCTGCAGTTCAATGCCGTGCTGGGTGCAGTCCTGAACAATGCAGCATCCTCAGCACACAAGGAGAACACTTTCAAGCCTTACCAGCTGTCTCCTTGCAGCCAGATCTTGTCCCCCAGTGCTGTGAGAAGCACCCAGGGCTGGCTGAGAGCTGTCCCTGGCAGGCAGCAGAGGCCCTGGCCCAGCACAGTGCCCTGGGCTGCAGGACCCTGCTCTGCAGGACAGCCCTGGGCACCCCTGGCCTCAGAGAATGGACTCACAGAGTCTGTGGGCATTGGGATGTTCCAGCCTTAGGAGAACACTGCAGGAGCTGCAGCTGCATTGTCCTGCAGGCAGAGGTTCCTGTGTCAAGGGCTGGCAGTGATTGTGCCCCAGGCACTTCTCAGCACCTTCCCAGCCCTGACTGATTGAAGCTCTCTGTGCCTCTGGGCTGTGCCTGGGCTGGCTGCAGGCAGTGGCCCAGCCCTGCTGGGCTGTGCACAGGAGCTGCCTGGCCACACAAAGCCTTGGGCTGCTCCAGGCTGCTCCTGGGGGACGTCTTGCACCACAGCCCTGCCCTGGGAGAGAAATTCCTTTCTCCTGCTGTCCAGTCTAGGCCCCTCCACCTGCCCTTGGTGCCATTATTTCCTTCTCATGCTTATCTCCTCTAGGAAGAAAAGCTCCACCATCTCTGAAACCACCCTTCAGCCCCTCCCAGGCTACTCCTCTTCTCTCCTCAGTCTCCATGCCACTGAGCCCAGAGCCTGCAGCCTCTACCTGCTGGTTGTGTGATGAGGCCTCCAAACCCCATCTTGGGAGATTTTGGGTCCTCTCCAAGGTCTGTGAAAATGGAAAAGTAGTGGTCAAAGGTATTTTCTCCCAAATCTTGCAGTGGCAGAACAAGGGTCAATATCTCTAAATTACATGATGTAGCTGGGGGTGTGTAATCAATTCCCATCTCTTAGAAGTGATACAGTTATCTTCTGTTAATTGACCAGTTTTCTTTATCTCTTCCAGAACCAATCTTTCCTGCAGGAAATATCTTCTCTTAATGGGCCATTGAATGTCCCTGCAGGACTGAGAAAAATGACATCATCCCATTGTGAGATGCTCCGCCCAGGGGGAGGGGCCAAGCATTCCTGGCTGTTTATAATCTCGGACTTTGAACGCCATCGGCATCCTTTTCCCACTGCATTCTCAGTGGTGCAGCTTTTCTTCTCCACTGGATTCCCAGAGGAAGATTCCCAACAACACCACCACTGGACCTTCAGAGGAAAGCTTCAGCCTTCTACAGGATCACTGCTTGAATACAACCACACCTGTCATACTGCAGGAGGACTGCAGCCCCCATTTCCTGGGACTGCTGCCAGCATCCTGACCCACAGGGTGTCAGGTCATATTCTGACTCAGTCAGTGGTTTTTTTTCTTTGTCCAATAGCATTTGTATTTTTCTAGGAAAGAACTGTTATTCCTATGCCCATATTTTTCCCCGAGAAACCCTTAATTTCAAAATCATCATTATTTGCAGGGAAGGGGTTTACATTTTCTATTTCAAGAGAGGATCCTGTCTTCCTTAGCAGACACCTGTCTTTTCAAACCGAGACAATGCCCCAGGACACCCAGGCAGGTGAGGAGGAAGTCACTGCCCCTTTCCCCCCCTCTCCTGCTCCATCTCCCAGCCCAGCATTGCCCCCGGCTGCAGGACAACCCCGCTGCCAGCGCCGACCGCCCGGGGATGCACTGGGGGCATCTCCTTCCCCTTCCGTCTGGCATGGAGGCAAATCCCATCCTGTCCTTGTTCTTCCTCCCCCAGACAAGGAGCTGAAGATGGAGACCAGGGAGGACAAATCCCCGCAGCAGAGCCTCATGGAAGAGGCCGTTTCGAGTGGTTCCACAGTGCTGGAATCCAATGGGGAGGAAAAGCCCCAGAGATCCCGCAGGCAGAGGGGCTCCAAATCCAGCCCAGAGTGCTCTGAAGAGAAAAGACCCAGTCTGTGCCAGGAAGGTGGACAGAGCTTCAGCCAGAGCTCGAAGCTGGTGGTGAATGAGCAGTTTCATGACAGGGAGAAGCCCTACAAGTGCTTGGAGTGTGGGAAGAGCTTCAGCCGGAGCTCCAACCTGATCCGCCACCAGATGATCCACACTGGGGAATGGCCCTACAAGTGTGGGGAATGTGGGAAGGGCTTCAGCTGCAGCTCTGAGCTGATCCGCCACCAGATGATTCACACTGGGGAACAACCCTACAAGTGTCCTGAGTGTCAGAAGAGGTTTCGCATCAGCTCCCATCTCATCCTGCACCAGCAGATTCACACCGAGGAGAGGCCCTTCCGCTGCCCCGACTGCAGGAAGGGCTTCAAGCAAAACTCCCACCTCATCAGCCACCGCCGCATCCACACCGGGGAGAAGCCCTACGAGTGTCCCCAGTGTGGGAAGAGCTTCTCCAGGAACTCTCACTTGACTGAACACCAACGGACACACCAGTAAGGGAAGGCCTGCAAATGGCCTGACTGCAGGAAGAGCTTTGTGCACTGCTCCTGCTCCATCCCCCATTGGAGGACCAACGTTGGGAAGAGCCCTGGTGACCCATGTTCCCTGTGATCCATGCTGGGAAGAAACCTGTCTCTTTTCCTGCCTCTGGCAATGACATGATGTGGACTCAAAGAACATGAGGGTCTGGCCGTGGTGCTGTCATAACATTCACTCCCACATCAGGTCATTGCCAGTGGCAGGAAAGGGACTCTCTCTCTCTCCTGAGGAGGAGGGTGTCCTTTCCAGGTAGGAGGGAATAGGTGGCTGGGAAGAGACAGTCGGTGGTGGTGTAGTTTTCTTATCTCTTCTGTGTTCAATATTGTTTGTGTTCCTATTTCTTCCTTATGTGGTTGCTGTTCACAATAAATTGTTCTTATCTCAGCTGGGGATCTTTGCCTTTTGTGCTTTCCATGGGGGGCAGGAGGGCAGCGAGTAGCAGGGCGGTTTTAGCAGGAGCAGGAAATTGGGGAATCCCATTCCTAAACCCTGGCTGGTGGAGACTGAGCATCCCAGCTGGTGCCAGCCCTGGTGGCCATGGCAGCAGCCTTGGGAGCGGGTCCCTGGCTGGGAGCTGTGGAAACCTCTTCACTCTGGTGCCCAGGGACAGGAGTGGAGGGAGCTCCCAGGGCTTTTGGGGGATGGTAAAGAGCTGTGTGTGGTCAGAGGCAGTCACAGCCATTGTATGGTGACATCCCAGGGCACCTTGAGCTGCAAAGGCCCTGATCTGTCACAGGCACTCACGGGGGCTCCACGGTGACATCCCAGGAGTCCCCAGGCTGCCAAAGAGCCAGGATGTCCCACACAGGCACAGGAGATCCTGTCATGGGCAGAGTGGGAGCTTCAGGCAAAAGTTTTGTTTCTTTATTAGAGGAACTCCTGCTGAGTCGTGAGATGGAGAAATGACACCCAGCAGCCACCATAGAACCCCAAAAGCTTCAAGGACCCCTAGACTTCTACACTTCCTTCTAAGAGAGGAGACTGTGAGTGGCTGGATCCAATTGCAGCCCCAGACTTTGTCCAAGGTGTAAAAAATTGGACAGGTGGAATTGAACTTTAATGCCTTTTGTCCCATAGGATTAAGGATGGAATACCAGAGAGATTTATGTAAATACAGCTCTGATTGATTCTGATCATGATTAGACAGAAAGATCTTAATCAGCGTTATTTACTCTACAGCATAGGAGCTATAACAGTTCTTAGAACTGCTCTAGGAAGCAACTCTGAAGTCAACAGGGCCTTGCTGGAGTTGTTTGGGCCCATTGCAGGCAGAGCCTCCTGCTCCAGCAGGAACTGCCTTTCCTGTGCCATGAGCAGGGCAGGTCCCGCTGCAGGAAAAGCCCCAGGCCAGCCCCAACACAGGGAAGGCCTCGGGCACAAGTGCAGAGTGCCGTGCTGGGAGCTGTGCCAGGGAGAGCCTGAGGCACCAAAGGCACCTTGGCAGCAGCAGCTGCTTGCAGGGCATGGCCAGAAGCCTCCCTTGGCAACCCAGCCTGGTGGCCAGCACTGCAGAGCTGCTGCTTCAGGGCTCATTTCTGGCTGGGCTCTGGAAAGCCACTTGTGCTCCAGGAGCCTGACTGGGAAGCAACTGGCCCCAGCACCTTGGGGACAAGATCTTAATGAAAAGAGTCTTCATGGCAGCAGAGACAAGGCAGGGGCAGAGGAAAGGGGAGAGCCAGGCCCAGGGGACAGGGCTGCCATGCTGACGAAAAATAACAATACAGGACTCTTTCGAGGCCCTGTAATTGGAATGAGCGCACTTTAAATCCTTGAGCGAGGATCCATTGGAGGGCAAGTCTGGTGCCAGCAGCCGCGGTAATTCCAGCTCCAATAGCGTATCTTAAAGTTGCTGCAGTTAAAAAGCTCGTAGTTGGATCTTGGGATCGAGCTGGCGGTCCGCCGCGAGGCGAGCCACCGCCTGTCCCAGCCCCTGCCTCTCGGCGCCCCCTCGATGCTCTTAGCTGAGTGTCCCGCGGGGCACGAAGCGTTTACTATGAGAAAATTAGAGTGTTCAAAGCAGGCCGGCCGCCGGCATACTGCAGCTAGGAATAATGGAATAGGACTCCGGTTCTATTTTGTTGGTTTTCGGAAACGGGGCCATGATAAGCGTCGGCCGAGCGGTTCTCGCGGGGGAGGGTCCCCGGGGGGGGTCCCCGGGCCGGCGCCCCGCCTCGGCCGGCGCCTAGCACCCAGCTTAGAACTGGTGCGGACCAGGGGAATCCGACTGTTTAATTAAAACAAAGCATCGCGAAGGCCCGAGGCGGGTGTTGACGCGATGTGATTTCTGCCCAGTGCTCTGAATGTCAAAGTGAAGAAATTCAATGAAGCGCGGGTAAACGGCGGGAGTAACTATGACTCTCTTAGCAGCTCGAGATGTCATAGTTACTAACTGGGCTTAGCTGGGGAAGTCGCGCCTCCTCGTGGCCCCGCTGGATACCCTTGTGGTAACTAAGTCGACTTCTCCCCCAGTGTGAGCGAGGGTGAATATTCGCCCTCCCTATCGCTGGACTCGCCACCCAGTGGTAGCCTCACAATTTGCTGAAACCAAAAGTTTGGCACCAGTAAAAATCTGATGCCCAAAGCCTTGCCCACAGGCAAAGTTGGACAAAGTTGGCAGCTTGGGTGAGAGCCAGCTGCTAACTTTTGGTACCCTCAATTCAACCGGATTTTCTATTGAGATGGCGCAATCATGGGTTTTGCGACTTGTATCGATAGCCACTCAGACTGACCTTTTGGATATTCTAAGGGTCAATGAGGCCAAAACTCCATCTTTACCCTCTCTGCCCAGGAAAGAGGGTTTCCAACTGGTGTGTTTGGAATTTAAGAGCTCCACGTTTGTTCATGATGGGGGAATCCATCACGGTGTGGTTTGGGAGGGCTTGGCAAAACTTCCAGAGCCATATGAGCCTTTACAATCTGGCCTGGACCAGGAGGATACTGAGTGTTCTGGCAGAGGTGATGAGAGGCCTAAAACACCTGAGGCACCTGCCAGGATTAGCGAGGGCAGTTCACAGATCAGGACTCCTGTTGTGTCTGTCCCGGACAAAAAGCCAGCTTGTCCACGCTGTGCAACCCGGTTTACTCGGATATCGGGGCTGATAGACCACCTTAAGAGGACCCACGGGCAGAAAAAGTTCTTCTTTAAATGCTCAAAATGTGGTAAACAAAATCTGAATTACCACAGTATTGCTTGTCATGTCCCACAATGCAAAGGGACAGCAAATGTGGCCTCAACAGGTGAGTGGGTATGTGAGGTGTGCCAAAAGGGGTTTACCACCAAGATTGGCTTGGGCCAACACAAGAGGTTAAAGCATCCTCTTGTGAGAAATGTGGAACGGATTGTTGCCTCCCAACCTAAAGTGCCATCTGCTAGGGGGGGCCACAAGAAAGTATGGACTGAGGAGGAGGAGGCTCTTCTGGTACATTTGGTGGAGAGATTTGCCGGTAGCAGAAATATAAACCAACTAATTGCGGAGCATATTCCATCTAAGACGGCAAAGCAGATCAGTGATAAAAGGCGCCTTCTGGGAAAGGGTTCCTCCGCAGAAGTTCCATCTGGACCAGAGGGTAGAGGGAGGAAAGTATATCATTCTGGGTCTGCTGGAGTGGTAAAGGAGGGACAATTAAAGCTCCAATATCATGAGGCCATCAAAAAGGAGCTATCGGCAGGTAAATTCACCAGACACCAAGGGGCGGTCGAAAAAATTTTAAGTGGGCAAGATTCACAGAAAGTGGTGAATAAAGTTTATGAGGAATTCCTGATTGATCTAGAAGGGCCGGGTCAGAGTACAAAAGTGACCAAGGGTCAGAAGGTACAAAGTACAAGTGGTGAATCAGCATCCAAAACGGCAACTAGTTGGATGCGAAAAAGAGCTGTAAAAAGAGGGAAATATCTTAGATTTCAGAGGCTGTTTCATTTACATAGAAGGAGGTTGGCTCGGCTTATTTTGGATAGCACGGAGGCCCTACAATGCCAAATACCCTCTGGTATTGTCCATGATGCCTTTAAATTGAGATGGGTAACATCCGTTGAATTTGGGGGTCTCGAGGATTTTCCACCGTATGCGGAGGCAGATAATGACATGTTTCGGGCCCTGATTACCGAGAAAGAGGTGGAAAAGAACTTGAAAGAGATGTGTAAAACCCCCGCTCCTGGGCCAGATGTGGTAGATAGGGACAGGCAAACGGAAAATCTCGGGATGTGACGGAAAGCAAGACCCTTCCCCCCTCATCCTGCTATAGATGATCAATCACCCCTGAAGCATGCAGCCCCTCCTAACTCCAGTAGTTTCCCACTCCTTACTAACCCTAGCCAGACCCACCGTCCCCCTTTGACGTAGTAGAACCCCCTTGACTATTTAACCTCACGAGATGAGATAATAAACGCCATTTGACCATCCACCACATTGGTGTCTGTGCATGTCAGTGGACCGAGTGACCCGGGCGAGGCCGGGTTGCCGTGCTGTGTCTTGATACCAGGTCACCCGCCTTCTCAGCAGAAGGTGACATAGTGCTGCCGAAACCCGGGAAAAGGGGAAAAGAGAAACTCTCTTGGGTAGCGGGTATCGCCTGGACAAGAGCAGCGGCCGGAGCGGCTGGACCGACTCTCGGCGGGGGAGATGTCCCCGGACCAGCGATTGACATGGAAGCCATCGCGAAGGTCGTGAGTTCAGTTTATAAGCAGTGGGGAATTAAATGCAGGCTCAAGGATTTTTATCTCGCTATTGCGAGACTCTTAGAGCTTGGGGCGATTGAACATCCCGCGGAAATATTACACCCGGAGGTGTGGGAGAAATGCATGGCCGCGCTAGCTGAGGATACAAAATCCTCAGGCAGCGGCAAAAGCCTCAAGGCGTGGGGAAAAGTCGAACAAGCCCTGCACCGGGCGCTAGAGGAACAGGAAACACGGAGCGCCGCACGCACATGTTTATTAGCTACACCCAAGCTGGGGGTAGGAGCGGCAACGCAAACCGCCCCCGAAAGCGATCTACCCAGGAGCGGAGATCCGGGGGGGCCGGGCGCGTTCCCCCCCTCCCCGAGCCCAAACCCCCCCGCGGAACCTCCTGAAAACCTGCGGGTTCCCCATCCGTCCTTTCACCACGGATCAGCGATTCGGCGCCGGGGGCGCGGCAGCGCGCGCAGTCCTTTTGGGAGGAACTGGCAAGGGAAGCCAGAGACGCGGAGAACGCGGCTCACAAGGAGACGCGGGCGGCGCCGCCACCCTACCCAGCCGAACAGGGCGCCGGCGACCGAGGGGATGGGCGGGGTGCGGAGGCTCTCGGCAGGAAGAGCCCAGAGTCGCGAGTTCTTGCTAGTGCGCATCCGCGAGGAAAAGAGGAGGAGGAGAGCGGCAGAGAGCGCACGCCCAATCGGGAGCCGCGCTCAACGCTGCTACCATTTAAGGGAGAGACCTCCCCCTGCGGGCGGCAGGGCAAGCCCAGGGGGCGGGAGCGGCACCACCCCCGAAGGGAGGGACGGGGCCGGAGCCGCACAAAAAGGCACCGGAGCCCGGAAGTGCGCTGGCATTCGACTTCCGGCTCTGAGTCTGGCGACAGCAGCTCCACCAGCTCGGGAGAGCTGACGGAAGCTGACTGGGACTCAGACACGGAAAAAGCGGAGCTAAACGCGGTTTAAAACAAAAAATGAATAAAGCCTTAAGCCACATCGAAAGGCAATCGCAATGCGAACCAGCCCAGTTTACCGACTGGGGAAAAATAAAAATAGCCTGTGCAGAATGGACCCCTTCAGCCGCGGTCCAAGTCTTCCCGGTTAGGATCACCAGGCCAGAGGGGAATCAGCAAAGGATATATAATCCGGTAAACCCCCAAGACATACAGGCAATTGTCAAAGCGATCTCAGAGAAGGGGATCAACTCGGCTATGGTCTCCACCCTTGTGGACGGCCTTTTTGGCAATGACGACTTGCTCGCCTTTGATATCAAACAAATAGATCGCATGATACTCGGCGGTGCGGGAATGATCGTGTTTAAGTAGGAATGGGAAAATAATTGTACAAAAGCGCTAGCCCAGGCTTCTGGGGCGGGGCAGCCACTGCATGGGTCGAGCCTATCCAGGCTGCTAGGGAAACATGACGAGATGGTAACACCTCAGCAACAAGCCGCACAGATGCGGGCTGAGGAATTCAGGGCCACCACTCGAGCTGCTAGGGAGGCTATTCGGGCTGCCTCTCTGGTTGTGGCCAAGCCGTCACCGTGGTCCACCATAAGGCAGGCAGAGAGCGAAAGCTTCATGCAGTTCGTAGATTGCCTGCAAGCGGCAGTAGACTCCTCTACCCTGCCTGCAGAGGCAAAGGGTCCCGTGGTGGCAGACTGCTTGCGCCAGCAATGCAACTCCGTCACCAAGGACATCCTGCGCTCCCTGCCAGCCGGAGCCAGCCTAGCCAACATGATCAGGCACGTCGTAAGAGAGGAACACCTAACACCCATTCAAGCAGCCGTCCGCACCCTAAGCAGTACAATGGCGTGCTTCAAATGTGGTCAGGCAGGCCATATCGCAGTGAGCTGTCCCCAGCCGGCACAGCAGTCCGCGGCGGTGCCCCCACCTCAAGCACGCCCGAGAGGGCCCTGCTGGAGCTGTGGGAAGAAGGGGCATTTCGCTAAGGACTGCAGGTCCCAGCCTCAGGGAAACGGGAAAGGGAGGGGGCGCACTGGCCGCACTCAGCCTCCTCCCGCTGCGAATGCAAAGCGGCCCATTTATGCCAACCCCCAGTGGGGCGGGGGGCCCTCATACCCCATGCCCCCACAGGAGGCAGCCAGCTTCGCACCCCCACCAGCGACACAATCGCAGAGTTTTGCAGCGCTGCCAGCGGCACCGTCGTGTCCACCACCGCCACAAGCCGCGCCTGTGCCACAGGGCCAGCAGGGGACGCCCCAGAGCGGGACCCCTGGGTGGCCTTGGCCATGAAAATAGGGAAGGAGCCCCTGAAGAGGTGGGGGACATGCCACCTTTATGGCAGTCAGGATCCCCACGTCATAGGGCTTCAGTTCTGGGCGGACACGGGATCAGACTGCTCGGTTTTTCCCCAAGCGCTTTGGCCTCAGCATTGGCAATGTAAAGAGGTCCCCCAGTGAACGGAGTGGGAGGGCCATCCTGGGTGTGGAAAAGCACCCAGTTGGTGGCTATAACACTCCACACGTAAAAGGGACCGGAACAGATGGTGGCAATCTACCCCTACATTCTACAAAGCTCTCCACCCTTGATAGGAAGGGATGTCCTCGCTATGTTAGGAGTCAGGATCACAAATTTATCCTGAGGGCCACTGCCGTACACCCACCGCTGCCAATCAGACTGACTTGGAAATCGTCAGACCCCATTTGGGTCGAGCAGTGGCCCCTGTCAAAGCCTCGAATGGCAGCCTTGCTGGAACTAGTCAGCGCGAGCTGCAGAAGGGTCACACAGAACCCTCCACCAGCCCATGGAACACCCCTGTATTTGTAATCCCCAAAAGGTCCAGAGAGGGTTATCGCCTCATCCACGACCTGAGGGAGGTGAACAGGACAATCCAACCCATGGGTCCAATTCAGACACTGCTGCCCACGAACTCAGCCATCCCCAAAGGACAGCCATGCGCAGTGCTGGACATCAAGGACTGCTTCTTTTCAATACAGCCACAACCCAGGAGACTAACGAGAATTGCGAGTTTCTGTTTACAGGACATGCTCGTGGGCCGTCCCCGTAACACGTACATCCCGGTTCCAGAGGAAAACGACGAACCACCAAAACGCCAGACAGCGCCCAAGAGTCCTACACCGGTGAGACCCAGACAGCAACGGTGGCTTTGTGTGATCTTGCTATTAGGGCTCATCGCCAAGGGGCGAGCTAATCCAGACTATTACCCCCATCAGCCATTCAGGTGGGTCATGCAGCATCTTTCAAGTGACAAGGTATTCAAAGAAATCACCACGGCAGGCACCCCATCCTTCGTGTTCCATATCGCCGACCTGTTTCCAGGACGACCAAAAATACGACCCCAGCACCCACACGTCATGTACATGTACCTGTCCTACTGGTGTCCGGCCTCCAACCCTGGGAAGAAGTACTGTAACTACCCGGGGTGGGGATATTGCGGACACTGGGGCTGTGAAACCATTGTCACAGATGCCAGACCATCAGGAGAGGGGTGGGAACCACAGGAGCCCGATAGATTTTTACAGTTCACCTGGGCACCTACCGGCTGTAAAAAGCCCGCCATCGCGAAAGGGGTCTATAACAACCATTATACACAGCCCAAATATCGGAAGTGCACAGACTATAACATGACAGTTCTGCAGCCAGAACACCCTAATTGGGCCACAGGCAGAACGTGGACAGTAGTCCTCAAAGGGCCAAAAGAGTGGGTGAATGTGCGAATTATCAGGCTCCAACCACCGGCACCCTGACCGGTAGGACCCAATAAGGTCATTAAGGACGTGCTGAAAGGGAGAAACATAACCCATCCCAAAACCTTACCCACAAAGGCCACTGATATCCCGACCGGCCATGCAGATGCCTTCCAAATAGGCCGCTTAGCCGAGTCGGACTCAGACCCAATCTTCCGCATGCTAGAGGCTGCCTTTCTATCCTTGAACGAATCCAACCCAAACCTAACCAATTCCTGCTGGCTTTGCTACGATGTTAAACCTCCTTTCTACGAAGGAGTTGCTCTAAACACCCCAATCAGTTACTCAACAGCTGAAGCCCCCCACCACTGCAGATGGGACACTCCCTGTAGGGGAATCACCCTGAGTCAAGTCACAGGCCAGGGCAAATGCTTTGGCAATGCAGCCTTGGCAAAGCAGAAAGGCAACTTCTGCACCGAAGTTGTCAAGCCCAACAGAAAGATCAACAAGTGGGCGGTCCCATCCGCATCGGGGATGTGGGTTTGTCAGAGATCTGGGGTGAGTCCTTGCATGTTCCTTGCCAAGTTCAATGACGCTATCGACTTCTGTGTCCAAGTTCTGATTGTTCCTAGGGTCCTGTACCACTCAGACGAAGAGGTATACCACCTCTTTGAGGAGCCCGGCCGACTCCACAAAAGAGAAATAATAACGGGAGTGACTATCGCAATGCTGCTTGGCCTGGGAGTAGCTGGCACAGCCACGGGTGTCTCAGCCCTCGCGACCCGACACCAAGGGCTTGCTCAGCTGCAGATGACCATCGATGAGGACCTGCAGAGGATCGAGAAATCCATCTCCTTTCTAGAGAAATCAGTTTCCTCGCTTTTGGAAGTGGTCTTACAGAACAGGCGAGGACTGGACCTCTTGTTCATGCAGCAAGGAGGTCTGTGTGCCGCCTTGAAGGAGGAATGCTGCTTCTATGCGGACCACATAGGAGTCGTTAAAGACTCCATGGCAGAACTCCGAGATAGACTGGCTCAAAGAAAGAAAGACAGGGAAACCCAACAGAGCTGGTTCGAGTCCTGGTTCAATCAATCGCCATGGCTCACCACTCTAATTTCCACCCTGATAGGTCCGCTAGCAATACTGCTTTTAACCCTCACATTCGGACCATGCCTGCTAAACAGGCTGGTCTCATTTGTTCAAGCTCGCCTAGAACGGGCCAACATCCTGTTTATAGGCCAGCAACAAATGCTGTGAACCAAAAAACCGAGGACACTGCCAGTCGCAAAGGTTCTCTAAACTTCCCTTGCGAAGATTACTCAGGTTTACCAAAACCCCTTTTCCCTTATCAAATTATAACTTTATACCTCACCTTAGTGCCTATGTTTATAACTACCTCATTCATTAGTAAAAAAGGGGGGGGGGAGATGTGGTAGATAGGGACAGGCGAACGGAAAATCTCGGGATGTGACGGAAAGCAAGACCCTTCCCCCCTCATCCTGCTATAAGTGATCAATCACCCCTGAAGCATGCAGCCCCTCCTAACCCCAGTAGTTTTCCACTCCTTACTAACCCTAGCCAGTCCCACCGTCCCCCCTTTGACGTAGTAAAGCCCCCTTGACTATTTAACCTCACGAGATGAGATAATAAACGCCATTTGACCATCCACCACATTGGTGTCTGTGCATGTCAGTGGACCGAGTGACCCGGGGGAGGCCGGGTCGCCGTGCTGTGTCTTGAAACCAGGTCGCCCGCCTTCTCAGCAGAAGGCGACAGCTTCCCATAATCTGCTCTGGACTTGGAATGTGCCAAATGAACAGAGGGAAGACAGAGATTAATGGACCATAAAAACTTCAAGCTTTCTCCTTGTAGCCTCTGAAGTTCAAGGACTTGGAAACTTCTGCTTTTTCAACTGTTCACCACATGCCACTCCTCTAACTTCTGCCCGGCCATAAAACCTTCCTGTGGCCCTGTTTGGGAATTGCCACTCATATTTTTCAGGAGAACCACAGTGGGGGTGAGAGGTTTGGGTGCTGAAGCCTGTGGGAGCCTTGCCTGAGTCACAGAGAATCCCAGTGTGCCTGGTTTTTTTTTTTTCCCAAGGAGTATCCAGATGCTTGTCCCAGGTTCCAAGAAGGAAAAAAGAAGTGGAGAAGTGGTTCCCAAGACATGTCCATGGCTGCAATTCCTGTTTGACATAAGTGAAATTAGTGAAAGGCTCCTGCTTCTCTCTTTCCACAGGGACACTGTGGATGCATCCGGGATCTCTGGTGACCCAGCTGGGAAAACATTTCAGGCCACTGCCTTGACTGTTTGCTCTGGAACTTGCCCAAGGAGCCGCAGTGCCCATGGGCAAAGATCTTCCTCTGGAATGTTGCTGCTTTGTGCTCCATTGATGAGAGAGCAGAGTGTCCCCGTGGGGGATTCTTGACTAGATGGACAAGTGCTATGATCTCATTGATGTGCTGACATCATCTTGAAAAGGAATTGTGCAAGACTTCGCAGTGTCCTAATTGGGGAACTTTGGCTGAGGCTTTGGCTGAACTTTGGGCCAGGCTTCCTTGGAGATCAGTGCCAGTCAGGGGGATGGAACCGGATGGCAATGGACCCCGTGCTGACAGCCCCAGGAGAACGAGCTGGACATTCACGGAGGCTCCCAGTGTGGGCAGATTGGCCCCCCAGATTTGGGGACGGCGGGGACAGCTGGGCTCCAGGACGGTTTGGATGGGTGGTGATGAAGGATCTCTGAAGCCAGGTCTTTAGAACATTTGGTTTATTCTAAGGGGTGAAGGGCCCTGCTTGGATTTGCTGGCCGCAACTCGTGGCAGGCCCAGGGAGAGCAGGGGGAGAGAGAGAGAGAGAGGGTGAGCGTCCCAAGAGGAAGGTCCAAGAGAGCGTCCGGTCCCTCGGCCACACCTTATCAGGGGGCTTCAAGGTGGGCTGGGACAGGACTTGGGCCAATGGGGTTACAGATACCTGATACTTCAGGGGAGGGTTACAGGTGAGGGATGAACCATACATTGGGGGGTGAGACAGAACATTCCATTTGACCTTTGGATCTATCTGTAAGTAAAGGGCATTGTTTAATCAGAAGGGGGGATTGCTTTCAGCTTGGCTGTATTATTGCTTTCGAGATGCTCAGTAATTAAGGTTTCGTATTTCAAATCTTGTTCTCATCTCAATATCTGTATTTTCTGACTCTTTTGCCAGGCCATCCGGCTGGAAAAGAAAGAGGGATCTCCCAGGATTTTTCCTTTTTTACATGCATGTTCACAGAGGCTTATCAGCTTTCTCAGCGCTTTAACAGATTGTCAATTCTCAAAGCTCATTACTGATTGCTTTTTGTGTCAGACATGGAGGAAACTGCTAGCAGCTTCTCTTTGCATTTCTTCCATAAGTGCCTCCCATGCAAAACCACCCCACCATAGGAACAGGGGGCTGGTGAAGGTTGCCATGGAAACTGACCATAGCAACAGGGGGGCTGGTGATGTTTGCCTAGGAAGGAACCGAGTTGCCACAGGCCCTCAGAGGGGTTCCATGGGGACTTCCCAAGAGTCTCCAGGCTGTTCAAGAACTGGAATGTCACAGGCAGAGACAGGGGCTCCATAGAGACCTCCCAGGGCCTTCTGGAGATGGTAAAGAGCCGTGTGGTCAGAGGCAGTCACAGCCATTCCATGGTGACATCCCAGGGCACCTTGGGCTGCAAAGGCACCGATCTGTCACAGGCACTCACGGGGGCTCCACGGTGACATCCCAGGAGTCCCCAGGCTGCCAAAGAGCCGGGATGTCCCAGACAGGCACAGGAGTTCCTGTCATGGACAGAGTGGGAGCTTCAGCAAAAGCTTTGTTTCTTTATTGGAGAAACTCCTGCTGAGTCATGAGGTGGGAAAATGGCTTTGATTTTGGTTACAGGTATCTCCTCTAACTCATCACTGTCTTTTTCCACAGGGCAGAACCCAATGCCCAGCCACAGCCAATGTCCAACAGCAGCTCCATCAGCCACTTCCTCCTGCTGGCACTGGCAGACACGCGGCAGCTGCGGCGCCTGCACTTCTGCCTCTCCCTGGCCATCTCCCTGGCTGCCCTCCTGGGCAACGGCCTCATCATCAGCGCCGGAGCCTGCGGCCACCACCTGCACACGCCCATGTTCTTCTTCCTGCTCAACCTGGCCCTCAGCCACCTGGGCTCCATCTGCACCGCTGTCCCCAAAGCCATCCACAATTCCCTCTGGGACACCAGGACCAGCTCCTATACAGGATGTGCAGTCCAACTATTTTTTTTTTGTCTTTTTCATTTCAGCAGAGTTCTCCCTTCCTACCATCATGTGCAGCAGCTGCCTGGGCCAGTGGCTTTCTCTTTTCACTGCTGCACCCAGCCAATACATTTTCCCTGCCCCTGTGCCAGGACAATGCCCTAGGCCACTTCTTCTGTGAAATCCCTCAGATCCTCAAGCTCACGTGCTCCACATCCTATCTCAGGGAACTTGGGTTCATTGCAGTTAGTGCCCGTTTAGGACTCATATGATTTGTGTTCATTGTTTTCTCCTATGTGCAGATCCTCAGCGCCGTGCTGAGGATCCCCTCTGAGCAGGGACAGCACAAAGCCTTTTCCACCTGCCTCCCTCACCTGGCCATGCTCTCCTTGTTTGTCACCACTGGCACATTTGTCTGCCTGAAGCCCCTCTCCATCTCCTCCCCATCCATGGATCTGGCACTGTCAGTTCTGTATTTGGTGGTGCCTCCGGCCCTGAACCCCCTCATCTACAGCCTGAGGAACCAGGAGCTCAAGGCTGCAGTGTGGACACTGATGACTGGATGATTTCAGGATCATTCAAGTGCTGGCAAATCAATTGTAATAAACTCTAAATCACTTGGAATAAAAGTAATCTTTGATGCTTCTTGTTGGTTATGTCTTGTTTTTTTTTTCCTTTGTTTTATTTTTTTTTCATCTAGTCCACAAAGGAAAGCCATTCCTTGCAGCATGTCTCATTTTGTTTCTCTTCACCATCCCTGTAGCCACAGACTGTGTCAATGAGGGGCTGTGCTCATGGTGGCTTTAAAGGAACTCAAGGATCTCCCAGCAAAGTTTTTTGCAGAGATGCCCCTTTTGTTGCCTTCTCTAGAGCTGCAGCAGCAATGTCTGTGTGCAGAGCTGGGGGCAGATCAGTGCTGGCACAGCAGCTGTGCCCAGCAGCAGCAGCACTTGGTGGTGCCAGTGCTGCTCCTGTGCCACTGCCCGGCTGCCCTGGTGGCCCTGGTGTTGCTGCAGGGCCTGAGTGCTCTCGGGGCCGGGCACAGTCCTGGGGGTGGCAGTGCCGGGGCTGCAGCAGGGACAGGCCATGGGCACTGCTGGGGCAGCGCTGACGCCTCAAGCCAGGGCCTGGGGACTCCAGGCTCCTTTGCCCAGGCTCTCTCAAGAATACGGCCAGGCCAATGCTCAACAGAGAAAAACCCCCGTGAGCAGCCCCAGGCTGGCCGTGGGCAGGCTGGGGGCAAACAGCATGGCTGGTGCTCAGCCAGGGCCCTGGGGGAGAGGGGAAGGAACAGCAGAGCAGGGGCTGGTCCTTCCCCACTGTGCTGGACAGCCCAGGGCAGTGTCCCAGAGTGTCCTCATGGAGCTGCCAACAACATCCCCCCTCTGCAGCCCTGGCCTCTTCCCCAGCTCACAGAGGTGCCACATCCTTGCAGGCACAGACACAGCAGCACTGGCTCAGGAGCCCCTGTTTGCATTGCACAGAGCTGGTGGGAGCACAGCCATGCTGTTGGTGTGGGGACATGAACCTGAGGGAGCACAAATGCCATCAGCCCCTGAGGCCAGGAAGGGCTGGGGCATGGCAGGGAAACCACTCAGCTTTGTCCTGGCCTCTGCAGTCAGTCAGAAAGTTTGTTCCCATCAGCTGGGAGTTTCACCAACACAAAGGACGTTGTCTTTATGGGCTTTCCCCTAGGAGCGCGGGGGAAATGCCACCAAGGGAACTTTGAACTTTTGAATACTCTTGGCCTCTCTAAATCGAGGCAAGTGACAATTGCAGAGACTTTTTCCACAAGAGCGCTCCTGTCATCTGTGGACATTGTACATATGTTCCCCAGTAGGGCCAGAAAACTGCATAACCCAGAGTAGGTGTACTGTTGTTTCCTTTTTACTGCCTTTTGTTGGTTTTTATTATGTTAATTTTGTATTGTTATATAGTGCTCTTTTTTTTGTATTGTCTTATATTTTTTTTAATAAGTTAGACCACAGCTAGGGATGTAGGGCAGCCACAGGTCAGTTAGGTAGCTGATAGTGAGTAGGGACAGAACCTATTATTTCATAACGTGTCAATTTACAACCAAATTGGACCACTTCACCGGACTTGTCCAAGGTGGACGGGCCACCTTTACTTAACCTGGAAAAGGAACATATATTCTATATATGTGTTTGAAAAATAGCCAAATGCCTCGTCATCTAATTAGTGACGCACATGAATAGATGAACGAGATTCCCACTGTCCCTACCTACTGTCATGAATAAATTCGGTAAAGTTAAGATAGTTGAAATAAGCTGATAATTGTTAGACACCTTTATTGTACACCATATTCACTCCAGTTGTACCCTTGTTGTAATACCCCCCCCGTTACTTCCCCCACTGTTGAATTGTTGTACCCCCTTGTGTTAATACTCCAGTTGTACCCCCTGTTACTTCCTCCACTCTTGAATCCCTTTCTTGGTACCCTTATTGAGTCTCTCGGGTATTGCCTCCGCTGCTCCCAAAATGGCGGCCGGAAATAGCTCTGGTAATATGCAAATGAAGCTAGGCAGAAGAAGACTCCACAAGAGGCCCTGGAAACAACGAGCCGACATGGAGATTTAGAAAATTAAGTGACAAGACTCAGTGGGGAAGAGTCCCCCTGTACCATCAACCAGGTTTTGGAGATCACCACCATCTAAAGGTAATCAGACTGAGGTGAGGACCCTAGTCAATGAGCCAGGAGACGTCTTCCTAGGCACGCCCGCGAGGACTGGAGTCCCAGTTCTGCTGCAAAGCAAAACTGATCACCTCCTCCTCTGCGTCACCAAAGGGAGCAGCGGCGGTGTGCGCGATCCCTCAGGCTCCCACCCAGAGCTGATCACTCAATAAAGGCCTTTAAAAGGAGCTGGTCTCCTGGCCCATTTCTATCACCTACTATCCAGTGAAACCACAGCCAAGGGAACGAGCTTGGCGGAATCAGCGGGGAAAGAAGACCCTGTTGAGCTTGACTCTAGTCTGGCGCTGTGGAGAGACATGAGAGGTGTAGAATAAGTGGGAGGCCGGGCGCGCGCTCAGCGCGGCGGGGCGACCCGCCCGCCGGCGTCCCGGCCGTCGGTGAAATACCACTACTCTGATCGTTTTTTCACGTATCCGGTGAGGCGGCGGGGCGAGCCCCGAGGGGGGCTCTCGCTTCTGGCGCCAAGCGGCCGGCGCGCGCCGGCCGCGACCCGCTCCGGGGACAGCGGCAGGTGGGGAGTTTGACTGGGGCGGTACACCTGTCAAAGCGTAACACAGGTGTCCTAAGGCGAGCTCAGGGAGGACGGAAACCTCTCGCAGAGCAGAAGGGCAAAAGCTCGCTTGATCTTGATTTTCAGTACGAATACAGACCGTGAAAGCGGGGCCTCACGATCCTTCTGGCTTTTTGGGTTTTAAGCAGGAGGTGTCAGAAAAGTTACCACAGGGATAACTGACTTGTGGCGGCCAAGCTTCTCCTCACAGGACTTGTGTTCCAGACCCCTCAGCAGCCCTGCTGCCCTTCTCTGGACACTCTCCAGCCCCTCCATGTCCTTCCTAAATTGGAGACCCAGAACTGCACATAGCACTCGAGGTGCTGCCCAACCAGTGCTGAGTGCAGGGCAAGAATCACTGCCCTGCTCCTGCTGGCCACAGCATTCCTGATCCAGCCCAGGAGCCATTGGCCTTCTTGGCCACCTGGGCACACTGCTGGCTCATGCCCAGCCTGCTGTCCATCAGTCCCCCAGGTCCCTTTCTGCCTGGCAGCTGTCCAGCCCCTTTGTCCCCAGCCTGTAGTGCTGCAGGAGTTGTTGTGGCCAAAGTGCAGGACCCGGCACTTGGACTTGTTCAGCCTCACCTTGTTGGATTTGGGCCCTGGATCCAGCCTGTCCAGGTCCCTGTGCAGAGCCCTCCTACCCTCCAGCAGATCCACACTCGCACCCAGTTTGGTGTCATCTGCAAATTTGATGATGGTGGACTCAGTCCCCTCATCCAGATCATCAGTGTAGATCTTCAAATCCACGCTGGCAGGCTCTGATCCCTCAGCCATCCTGCAGGTGCCCTGTGATGGCACTCAAGGTGATCTCTTCCATAACCTTGCCGGGCACCGAGGTCAGGCTGACAGACCTGGAGCTCCCCAGCTCCTCCTTCCAGCCCTTCTTGGCGATGGGCTCACATTGGCACCTCCAGTCCCCTGGGACCTCCCTGCTGAGCCAGGACTGATGATAAATGATGGAGAGCAGCTTGGGGAGCTCATCCACCAGCTCCCTCATCCCCCTAGCATGGATCCCATCCAATCCCATACACCTGTGAGCATCTGAGTAGCTCAGCAGGTCCCAACTGCTTCCTCCTGGATTACAGGGGGCTGTTCTGCTCCCTGTCCCCATTTACCAGCTCAGGAAAACACTTGTCCTGAGGACAACCTGTCTTCTTGTTGAAAACTGAGACAAACAAGGTGTAAAGTAGCTCAGCCTTTTCCTTCTCTTTAGTTACTTGATCTTTAGTTCTCTCTGTAGGAACTGAGCTTGTGACCCCTTTATCTTTAGTTATATTCTCCACTGCATCCAATAAAGAATAGAGATTCTCCTTCTCCCTGGTTTTGCTAATTTTTTTATTAAAAAAAAAATATATAAAATATTTTTTATAAAAATATTTTTTTTTTTACAGAAGCCACTAGGTTTAGTTTTAATTGAGGTTTCACCTCTCTAATTTTCTTTCCATATAGCCTTAAACAAAGTCCATAAACACTTCCTGAGTTGCTGGTCCTTTTTTCCCCTGTGTTCCCAAAAAAGCTGCATGGGCAGCCTGGACAGTAATTCTCCTCACTAGCTCATCTTTTGGCACGCTGGGACAGGCTGCTCCTTCCCCCTTCAGATTGCTTTCTTGAAATGTCTTCATCCTTCCTGGACCTCTTTCCTTTTAAGGGTTGATTCCTTTAAAAACACCTGGGAACTGACTGAGGCTGCCCTCTATGCCCTTGTCCAGATCAGCAATAAAGAGATTTAAATGACCAGGCCCCAGTCCTGAGCTCTGGGGACACCCCTGGATGTGACTCCATTCCTCAGCTGCTCTGAGTGCCAGGACTTGGCTGAGGGAAATAGTGGGTGGGGGTAGGGACAAAGTGGTTTTGATTGTCAGCCATGAAGGCTCTTGATTTTCATATCTGTTCAGACTGCATTAGGAGGTGCTGGGGATCAATATCAATTGGACATTGCTGATCTCAATCTCTAAACAGGAAGAGAAAACTTAACAGGACAAAACTATTCTCTCTTCATTGTTTTCAATATATTAGATTCACACTGAATAGACTTCTGAAATCTGTCTAATTAACCACAGAAGAACTGAAGACTTGAATTATTCCCATGGGCTTCTCTTGTTTGGGTGTTTTGAACAAATGTTTATGAGCTTTTCTCACTGAATTCCTGAATTGAAGAGCTCAAAAAAGAAGAGGCCTGTGGAGTAGTAAAATCCATCAGCAACCTCCAAGTGGCTGAGGATGCATCCTCATCAGAGCAGCAATGAGCAGAAATGGGCACAGCTTTGTGGCTGCCCCAGCTCTGGGATGGGCCCTGGGCCTGGAGCAGGAGCAGCTCTGCAGGGCCCCAAGGCCGGGGCTCTTGTGCTGGCCTGGGCAGATGGGATGGCAGCAGGGGCTGCAGAGCTCTCAGCACCTGAGCCCGAGGGGAGCAGGGCAGCCAGGGAGCCTCCTTGTGCCTTGGCCAAGCCCCTTCCCCCATGGCTGGGGCTGAGTCCTGGCTGAGCTGCAGCTGCTGCTGTGCCCTTGGCAGGGGCTGAGGCCGTGGGGCCAGTGGCCAGAGCAGCCTGGCCTGAGCAGAGCTGTGGGGCCAGAGCCGGCTGGGCTGTGCTGGGGAGAGGCCCTTGGTGCTGCACAGAGCTCAGGGCAGCTGGCAGAGCTTGCAGGGAGCTGGGCTGGGCTGGGAGAGGCTGACAGAGAAACCATCAGTGACCATCTCAGCCTGGCTGAGCGTGCAGGGGCAGGAGAGCGTCCCTGGGGCTGGGCAAGCAGAACTCGGAGGCACCAAGGGCACCAACAGCTGGGAAATGGAGTGTGGAATGTGGCTCACTCCCTTCAGCCGCTCCCCCCGCTGCCGTCCCGCCGCAGGCTCGGCCGGGGCCGGCCCTGAGCAGCAAGGAAGGAAGGCCGGCAAAGCAGAAGGCTCGGCGAGAGCCGAGGAGCAAGCTCCTTGGGAAAGGGAGGGCGCTAAGCGTGCCCGCCCTGCCTCTGCAGCGGGCTCTCGCCCTGCCGGCCGAAGGCCCCGGCTGCCTGGGTGTCGGCCCGCTGCCGGCCCTCCCGCCGCTGCCGCTGTGCGAACTGGCTGAGGAGAGACTGGGCCGGGGGGAAAAGTCTGCAGGCGGCGGCAGGGAGTGCGATGGGGGAGGGCGGGGAGCGCCCAGCCATCGATGGGCGGGCGGCTGCGACAGACAGGGGCAGGGCAGGGACAGGGACAGGGGCAGGGATTTCTTCTTTCTGCTTTTTCTTATTTGCCCCAGCTATGGTTTACAAATGATGAAAAGCCATTGCTGCTGCTGCTGCTGCCAGCAGGAGTGCACTAAGTCAAACAGAACCCCCCAGGAAGGACGCAGCTGTCCAGGCCCCTGGCTGCAGGGAGGGTCTGAGCCTGGTGTTAATACCAGAGGAAGTGCAAAAGACACCTGCGTGTGGTGTGGGCAGCTGAATGATCTGCTCTGCCCTGTGGCAGAGCTTAAGGAAGAAGTGGAAAGGCTGAGGAGCATTAGGGAGAGTGACACAGAAATAAACTGGTGGAGTTACAGCCGTCCAACCCTGAGAGAAGCTCAGCAGGAGCCAGAGGAGCCCTGCCCTTCTTGGCATCAGGCAGAAGGAGGAGACCTAGGAGACAGTGGGGAATGGAAATGGGTCTCTGCTGGGGGGGTCATAAAATTCCATCCTGACCCCACCACCTACCCAGGTGCCCTGACAGAATAGGTATGAGGCTTGGCTCCAGAGGCTCTGCCAGATGACACTACAGAAAAAATTCTGCCTGGAGAGTCTCCAGGTGCACTTGCTCTGTCACACAGATCACAGCCTCAAGCATTAAGAGGAAAAGAAGGGTAGTGCTAGTAGGTGACTCCCTTCTAAGGGGAGCTGAGGGCCCTGTAGATCGACTGGATCCATTCCACAGGGCAGTCTGCTGCCTCCCTGGGGTCCAGGTACAGCAGGGATATCACCAGGAAGTTCCCTAATGACTAAATGAACTTCATCTGTTCACCACTGTCTGGGCTACAGTGACCGTGAAAGAACAGAGTTCTCAATATTCAGTGAAACAAGGAGGGGCATCAACAAAACTTCCACTCTGGACTTCTGGAGGGCAGATTCGGCCTGTTCAAGAGACTGATTTGGCGAGAACCCTGGGAAACAGCCCTTAAAGACAAAGGGCTCCAGGAAGGATGGACATACTTCAAGAAAGAAGTCTTGAAGGCACAGGAACAGACTGTCCCTGTGTGCTGAAAGGCGAGCTGACAGGGAAGACAACCAGCCTGGATGGGCAAGGAGCTTCTGAAGGAACTAAGGGAAAAAAAGAGGGTGTATCACCTTTGGAAAGAGGGTGAGCTGTTGAAGGATGTTGCCAGGCCATGGAGGAAGAAGATCAGAGAGGCAAAAGCCCAATGAGAACTTGAGGAAATCCAGTCATTGCAACCAACCTTTCCTTGCCAAAATGCCATCCTTGGTTGGAGTAGAAGTGGAACTGGAATGCTAAGTGCTGAGCTCCTGAAGCCAGCAGGGACACACACCTGAGAGCCAGGCATGGTTTCCTTGGCCTAAAGCACTCAAAAGCACCAACACCCCCCTGAGGCCACACGTCAGTTTTAGCCGTGGGCCGTGTATCTCACTGAAATGGATCTGTCAGACCAACCTCCTCTTCTCTTTATTCTCTTCTTCCTCAGTAGGAAAAGTCTTCCACTGGAAGTGAGCCGTGACGTTACTCCTGTTTTTAATGAACATGGTTGCGTGGTTGGACATGGTGATGAAAGTCGTCTCAACCTCCACGAAATTTGTGCTCAACCCAACACGGACAGCTCCAGCTTCTCCGTGGAGCTCTGTGTGGATAGTTTCTTCACCTGGAACAAAGCAAAGGGGAGTCTTTGCTCAGCTCAGTTGCTGATGGAAGCACAAGGACCAGAGCAAACTGCAGGTCACAGGAGAAAGTGTCACAGCTTTTAGCTGAATGAGCAGTTCCATGGATCAGTACATTTATCACATCCTGACAGCTCTGGGGGTACAGCGTGAGGATGTCCTGGGCACCTCCTTAAACACCTGATTTCTGAGAGTGTTTGTGCAGATTTGGCCCCAAGGTGACAGTACGTACAGTGAGATTTGTCAATGTGCTCCGGTGACCCACTCAGATCACCGGGATTTCTGCATCAAAGTCCTTCAGGTGACGCTGAGGAGCCCAGTTCAGTCCTGGCTTGCCCAGGGTCTCCCCTGGGCATCCCACGAGACTCCTGTCTCTCCTGATCCCTTGCATCCCTTGTTGCTGATATGCCTGGGGGCATGTGGGCAGCAAAAGGAGGCCCAGAGGAACAAGTGGAGTGACAGCCCACAGCAGGAGGGGACACAGGTGAGGAAACACAACCAGCCTGGCTCTGCAATATGACAAACCACCACAAAATGAACCCTGTGAAAATCATCATCATCATCTCCCTGTCCAAACCCACAGCTGCATTAGTCGTGAAATATTTTATATTGTTCTGATCCCAAAACCCAAGCTGGAGCATTGCAAATTCAATAAAAAAGGGACAAAGCAAAGATTAATAAGTACAGAACAGCTTCGACATGAAGACTGAATGGGATTCCTCAGTCTAGAAATCAAATGCAAGATAGATGTGAGAGGTTTGCAACAGCTTGAACGTCCTGGGAAATGGGGACGAGGAAAAATTTGTCTTGATTTGTCACCAAACAGGAACTCGAGGGCCTGGAAATGTTATTAGACAGAAACTAAATATATGTGGAAGGGCAACATAGAAAAAGGGTCTGCGACAAGCCAGTGGAGAAGCAGCATCCGGGACAGAGGTGTGCAAGAAACACATTGCACTGGAGAGAGTCTGATGGAAACCTCACACCTCGCATACAGCACTGCCCAGGAATAAAACAAAACTTCACCCAGGCACAGCCACACGGTCGTGCAGAATCAGGGTTCCTCCTTCCCCCACTCAGCAACTCCCAGCAAAACAGGAGTGCAAAAATCTTAGCCCTGTTAGAGGGGATCCACTTTATCAAGCCCCTAAACACCAAGGGGCTTGATAAACACAACAGAACAGTTGATCAAACAACAGAGAACAGTTATCAACACAACAGTTGCTAACACAACAGAAAACTCTGTTTTCTTTGGGGTAAAGCTGCAACAGGGGAGGGACCTCTGGAGGGAATGGAGGGGGATGGGACAATCCCCATGGGATGGGACAGGGAGCGATGATGGAGAAGTGTCCTGTGCCCCGTGCAGGGCCCAGCACTCACCGGTGTTGCAGCACAGCCACCCGGAATGGTCACCGGTCGTCAGCGGGTGAAATCCCACTGTCACCCGCATGCTGTCGCCAGCGCCCAGAGTTCCCGTGGTCGGAACCACGGAGAAAGGACTGCAACACAAAGAGAGGGCAGCAGCTGCCACGCTCTGCTTCCTTTTGTTGCTCTTTCCCAGCCCTGTTATCACCCAAAGGTGTTTTGCACAAGGACAGATCCTCACCTCTGGGTGCTCAGCTGGTAATGAGCTGCCCGGTTACCGACATTGCGAACCAGCAGAGTCTTCTGGGTGCTGTACTTGACCGGACAGGCCGAGAAGTCCAGCTGCTCAGGGAAGGTCAGGATAGTTCGGCCACCAATGGCCCGAATTGGCACAACTATCCTTTCACTTTCAGTCATGCAGACGAGCTGGTGGGAATAATCCTGCAGGAAAAGAAACTAGCTCAGCACAGGACATTTAGTGCCATCCCCGTGGCAGAAGAAAAACCGTTTCCTATAACCCTTCAAGGGCATCAGTTTACCTATTCCACCCTAAAATGAACACTAACTTCTACTAATATGTCGCATTTTAAAGGCACCAGTGCACTTTGCAAAACCTATCTCAGTGGCATTAAGCTCTTGTGTCACTTGGGTCATCCAGAGAACTGCCCTAGGCCACCATAATTTTTACTCTAAATTTTAATGATGTTAAATAATTCCTAAGTCCCTTCTAAGGAACATGGAGCTAGGGAACTCAGGACATTCCTCTTTAGGTTTCTGTATTCCCACTGTTTGAGAATAGGACAAAGTGTTAAACTGACTCTAAGCAGCAAAAAGAAGATGAGGAAACAGCTGCACCCAAAAAGCTCCTGCACCTCTGGCCTGGTGTAGAAACATCAGTTGGCTCAGAACTGCCCTCTACCTTTGCCTCTCCAAGCGAGTCAGGAGAAGAACAGCGCTAAGAGGTGGCAGCATGCTGTTGGAAAGAGCCTCTGTTTTCCTGCAAGGCTTCCTCCCTTCCATGCCATGTCCTAAACCCTTCTGTATGAACAAGCCTCCGGATCACAGCACTGAGATCGCACTTGCCAGGGCCCCAGCACCGCTGTTCAAACCTCCACACAAAAGCACCTTTGGCAGGGAACGGCTGCCAGGTGACAGAGCCACCAGAGTGACAGGCATGAAGACAGAGGCACAGCAGTGTCACTGCTCTGGGCTCACAGCTCTGCCTGCAGGTTGCGCCTGACCTACACGAGCTCTTTCATGCCGTCGTGTCCACTCGGCAACCGCTCGAGTGACCTGGCCAGGTGACACGACGACGGTGGAAATCACTGCCTTCGGTTCCCCGCAGGGTTTTCCAGGAGTGCCTCCAGAGGAGTGACCGGACGGCTAACCCACTGAAGGATGAGGCTGACTCTCTTTGGGGGTGAACGGTGGGGTTTTATTAGAAATTCCAGGAGCTCCATCAAAACTCAACAGAAGCCAACCAACGAGAGCCCCAAGAGGGACTCTGCAACTGTTTATAAAGGGGGGAGTGGAAGGGGAGAACAACCAATGGGGTAGAACTGGGGTGTGGCTTTCAAGGGGATGGATAGGGATAACAACCTATTAGGGGAAAGTAGGGGAGGGGTCCCTGGTACTGATCCAATCACTCGACGCTCCTGATGGAAGTTTCTGGGTGGTGGGAATGGGCTGCCGAGTGATGGACAGGGCACCAGGGAGGGGACTCAGGAATGACTCAGCAGTTCTGCTGAGTCAAGGGGCAGGCTTAGGGAGGAGTGACAGGGGTTGAACCAAAGGGATATGGGGGAGTAACAGGGACAAACCATTCTTAGAACATAGGCAAGAACAACAGTATAACCAAACATAATAAAACACAATACAACAAATCAGCAATCAAGCAATCAGTGCAGGACTGCTTCTGATGCCTTGAATCAAGAAGCCAGAGAAGAACAGCAAGCCAAGAGAAGAGAAAAATGGGGAGCCAGGAAAAAGGACCAAGAAGACCTTTTCAAAAGTAGATGAAAAAGAAGATCACTTAAGAAAGGTCATTATTTTTGCTTCCAAGATCTGTACCATCTAGATAGGGCCAGACTTGCTCAAATTATCCTGAATGACAGAGAGTGTTTGTCCTGTGAACTCCCACCTGCTCTTTGGGCATTTGTTTCCTCTTCAGTTTCATTGGATTGAGGCAGTGACCTTTTCAGAGAGTGGGGAGGAGCTCTCACAACTCCCCTAACCCCATCCCTGCACAACACTCAGAACTCCCAGCAAGGAGATGTCCCTGCTGTGTGAGTCCAAGAGAGGCAAGAAAGGAACGTTGTAGCAAGAGTGAGGTGCACAGGAATGTGTCCAAGTTTTCCTTCTCTCTGTTCATCAGCATTTGTTTTCTCGGTCTGGGCTCACAGGCCCCTCCAGACAAGAAAACAGAGGGATCTCCTTGACAGAGCCTCAGCAGTGGGGCATCTTCAGTCCAGGGAGCTCCAGACCCCAAGGGACCTTTGTGGCCCTGACTCCAGCGCTGCCTGCAGGGCTGGATCTGCGCCCACACAGGAGATGAGAGAGAACAGCTGGCTTGGAACCTCTTCTAGCTGGGACCAGCCGTGTCTCTCAAGGCTTTGGGCAGAGCTTGAGCTTCCCCCCACCAACATGCCCAGGTGCCCAAGGGCAGGTTGGTGAGAGCAGCACAGGTGAGTGCCCAGCCTGACAGAAGGAATTGCTGTGGCAAAGGGAAAGGGAGAGAACACACGCTCCGGGCTTCAGCTGCACATTGCTTTAACTTGGCTCCGGTGGCACAGCCCGGCAAGAGCCTGAGGCAACACACGGCATTCCCTACTGCACCAGGACAGCCCCCACCAACAGGAGCAGGGCACAAAGAGGTGGGGAGGGGGTCTGCAGCTTCACAGCGCTGCTGGACAACAGGGGCAGGGAGAGGAGGGACGCGAGGGGAGTTTCCAGCCTTAACACAGCCCCAGTGGCTACTTACAGTAAAAGACTTCAGCATTTCCCTGGACCAAGGACAAGGTGTCGGTGTCTTTTTTGGGAATCCAGAAGCCATTTTGAAGGGAGGATATCCCAGATGAGCGACAAAGCCTCAACGAAACTGGAAGGAGCAACAATGGAACTCTCAAAATCCAGAACCAAATTCATGGCAGATTCAAGGCATATACTGGTGCTAAAAATTTTATAGCATTTGAAAGTAGCTAAATGCTTGTTTGGTGTAAGTAGCAGTATTGTCAGGCCTCTAGTTGGGCTTTACTTGAACTATATGGCTATGTTGTGCAATTCAGAGATGGATCCTACTGAAACCAGGAGCTAAAAATCTGAACATTAATAATAGTTAGAAGAGACCAAGCTCTCAGGACTCCTGTGCAGAGACCAATGCTCTGCGTGTTCAGGACTCCTTTGCAGAGACAAATGCTCTGCGTGTTGAGGAATCCTGTGCAGAGACCAATGCTCTGCGTTTTGAGGAATCCCTTGCAGAGACCAATGCTGTGCGTTTTGAGGAATCCCTTGCAGAGACCAATGCTCTGCGAACAATTCGCTTGTGAATGGCGAGTGTAGCCGCCTGCACGAGCCCAGGCTGGCACAAGCAGCCAGGAGCGCGGTCTGTGGCCACTGAGCTGTTCCGCAGCACAGCAGCCCCGCACGTCACAGCCGCCGCCGCCGCCGCGTTCGCGGTTACCAGGCACCCACGGCACCCGATCGTCGGGGCCGGGCGGGGCCGGGCCGGGCGGGGCCGGGCCGAGCCGCAGCGATTTTCAAAGGCGATCCTCACTTGAGCTACTGACTTGACTTTGGTGCTTTCTGAAGAGTTTTTCTCCAAGTATTTAGGAAAGCTTCAAATGTGGTGATAAAGGCACCCCTGGCAGGCCTATCCATTGCTCTTGGGGTAGCACTAGTATTCTACCCTGGCTGGAACACCAGGAGGGGCTGAGGGAGCTGGGAAAGGGCCTCAGCCTGGGAAAAAGGAGGCTCAGGGGGACCTTCTGGCTCTGTACTACTCCCTGACAGGAGGGGACAGGAGGGTGCTGCGAGTTCAGGAGGAGCCGGAGCGGCGTGGCTCCCACTGTCCCCTCTTCCACAACTCCCTACAACTCCCTTCTACCTCTCCACGTCCCTGCCCCCCCATTTCTGTGACCCTGAGACCCCCCTGCACTCCCATTCCTGAGAACCGAGACGTCCTTTTACCCCTTTGCCCGGCCGGCACTGAGACGCCCCTGTCCCTCGCCTGTGCCCTGTCCCTCGGCTGTCCCCTGTCCCTGTCCCCTGTCCCTCGGCTCTGTGGGCTGGGGGTGGCAGCAGGACCTGGGGCAGCCCTGGGGGAGAACAGCCCTGAGCCCCAGCTCAGCCAGTTCCCCCAGTTCCCCCCAGGTCACTCCCAGCCACTTTCAGTTCCACTCACTATGTTCCCAGTATCATCCTGGTCACTCCCAGTATGATTCCAGTTGCTCTCAGTGGCCCCTAGCATAGACCCAGTCACTCCAAGTATGATCCCAGTATGAGCCCACTATGATCCCAGTCTTCCCCAGCATGGTCCCAATCAATCCCAGTTGCCCCCAGCGTAGACTCAGTCACTCCCAGTTGCTCTCAGTGTGTTCCCAGTCACTCCCAGTACAGTTACAGACACTCCCAGTACATCCCAGATGACCTCAGCATACTCCTAGTCATTCCCAGTCACATCCACTCAGCCCAGTAAGGTTCCAGTTTCCAGCAGTATGATCCCAGTCACTCTCAGCCACTCCCAGTCAGTCCCGGTTGGTGCCACTATGATCCCTGTTGCCCCAGTTCTGGTCCTGCTGGGTCCCAGTGTGCTCTGATCCTGCTCCCTGTGGGTCCCAGTCCTGGGTGCGGTGTGTCCTGCTGTATCCCGGTGTCCCACTCCATCCCAGCCTGTCCCAGTCCACGCCGGTCCCTCCCGGCAGCCGCTGCCGGGATCCTGCCCCTCCCGCCCCCGGAGCTGCAGCCGGACGGCCCCCAAGATGCTGCCGGGGCTCGGGGGCTTCGTGTTGGGCTTCGTCTGCTGGGCTGGGGCTCAGCATCCCCTGCGGGAGAAGGGGAGGAGGGTCCGGGGGTCGTGTCCCCCCTGGGAGCGCGTCTGACTCCCCCATGTCCCCCCATGCCGGGGTCACCCCCTTTTCTCTCCCCAGAGTCCTGCCCCAGCTCCTGCTCCCCTCTGGGAGCGGCTTCGGGGAGCCCCCCTGGGACCCCGTTGGAATCCCCATTCCTGGGGTCCTGCGGGACCCCCCCGCAGCTCCTTCCCCACTTCCAGGACCCCCTGTACCCCCTTATCCTGCCCTGACATCCCCTGCACTCCCTTTGCCGGCTCTCCTCCTCTGGCAGCCCCTGGATCCCCCGTTTCCCTGACTCCGGGCACCCCCGGACCCCCATTCCCGGCCAGCCCGGGGCACCTCACCCCCAGGCCTCCCTTTGCTGGGAAACCCGGCCTGAGCACGGGGCTCTGCAGCCGCTCTGGGGTCTGTGATCGCCCCAAGGAAAGGGAGAGAAGAGCGAGAGGCACAGAACGGGATCGCCAGTCAGGGATCGCAGTCCCAGCGCCCGCTCCTGCTCCGCCGGGGCTGGGAGCCGCAGCCGCAGGAAAAAATGGATCCGCGGATGGCGGGGCTTGCCCCGCTTCGGGCCGAAGCCGGCGGGTTCCAGGCAGGCTTGGAGCGCAGGGCCCGGCAGCTGAGCCCAGCCCGGCCCGGGGGTCCCGCAGGGAGCGGCCGAGGAGCTGCCGGGGGATGCCAGGAGGGGATCCCGGGGAATTCTCTGGAATTCCCCCGTCCCCTCCCCCCTCGCTCCCTCGGGCACTTTTGCTTCGGCCTTTCCCGCCCTGCGCCGCCGGGATCTGCCCGGTGCCTGGTGACGTCATTGCAGCCTCGGGCTGCCATTGGCGGGCAGCAAAGAGCGGCGCCAATGGCGGGGCCGGAGGCGGCTCTGGGGGCGGGGCCGCAGCGGAGCAGAGCGATGGCTCCAGCGCTGGGGCTGGGGGCGCTCCTGGGGCTCCGGGGGGGGCGGCGAGAGGTGAGAGGGACCCCCGGCACCGGGACTCTTTGATCGCCCGTTCCGGAGCACCGAGGGGCCCCTGAACCCCCATTCCTGGGCGCCGCCATCCCCCCGCACCCCCATTCCCGGCATGGGTTCCACCCTGCACCCCCTTATCCGGCACCAACAACCCCTGCACCCCCTTCCCGGCCATCCCGCCTCTCTCAGCCCCCAGAGCCCCCTTTTCCTTCGCCCACAGACCCCCTGGACCCCTATTCCTGCCTTTCCCAGCACCCAGCCCCTGCTTTCCTCAACACCGAAAACACCCGGGACCCCTAGTCCCAGCCATCCGGGTTTTCCATCAGGATCCTCGAGTCCAGCTGCTGGCCCTGCACAGGACACCCCAACAATGCCAGCCTGGGCCTGGCAGCGCTGTCCAAACGCTGCTGGAGCGCAGAGAGCCCTGGAGCTGTGACCCTTCCCTGGCGAGCCTGGTCAATGTCCCAGCAGCCTCTGGGGAAAAACCTTTTCCTGAGATCCAACCTAAGCCTGCCCCGCCTCAGTTGCAGCCGCTCCCTCCACTCCTGTCCCTGGGCACCAGAGTGAAGAGGTTCCCACAGCTCCCAGCCAGGGACCCGCTGCCAAGGCTGCTGCCATGGCCACCAGGGCTGGCACCAGCTGGGATGCTCAGTCTCCACCAGCCAGGGTTTAGGAATGGGATTCCCCAATTTCCTGCTCCTGCTAAAACCGCCCTGCTACTCGCTGCCCTCCCGCCTCCCATGGAAAGCACAAAAGGCAAAGATCCCTGGCTGGGATAAGAACAATTTATTGGGAACAGCAACCACATAAGGAAGAAATAGGAACACAAACAATATTGAACACAGAAGAGATAAGAAAACTACACCACCACCGACTGTCTCTTCCCAGCCACCTATTCCCTCCTACCTGGAAAGGACACCCTCCTCCTCAGGAGAGAGAGAGAGAGTCCCTTTCCTGCCCCTGGCAATGACCTGAGGTGGGAGTGAATGTTATGACAGCACCACGGCCAGACCCTCATGTTCTTTGAGCCCACCTCATGTCATTGCCAGGGGCAGGAAAACAGACAGGTTTCTTCCCAGCATGGATCACAGGGAACATGGGTCACCAGGGCTCTTCCCAACGTTGGTCCTCCAATGGGGGATGAAGCTGGAGCAGTGCACAAAGCTCTTCCTGCAGTCAGGCCATTTGCAGGCCTTCCCTTACTGGTGTGTCCTTTGGTGTTCAGTCAAGTGAGAGTTCCTGGAGAAGCTCTTCCCACACTGGGGACACTTGTAGGGCTTCTCCCCGGTGTGGATGCGGCGGTGGCTGATGAGGTGGGAGTTTTGCTTGAAGCCCTTCCTGCAGTCGGGGCAGCGGAAGGGCCTCTCCTCGGTGTGAATCCGCTGGTGCAGGATGAGATGGGAGCTGATCCGAAACCTCTTCTGACACTCAGGACACTTGTAGGGTCGTTCCCCAGTGTGAATCATCTGGTGGCGGATCAGCTCAGAGCTGCAGCTGAAGCCCTTCCCACATTCCCCACACTTGTAGGGCCATTCCCCAGTGTGGATCATCTGGTGGCGGATCAGGTTGGAGCTCCGGCTGAAGCTCTTCCCACACTCCAAGCACTTGTAGGGCTTCTCCCTGTCATGAAACTGCTCATTCACCAGCAGCTTCGAGCTCCGGCTGAAGCTCTGTCCACCTTCCTGGCACAGACTGGGTCTTTTCTCTTCAGAGCACTCTGGGCTGGGTTTGGAGCCCCTCTTCCTGCGGGATCTCTGGGGCTTTTCCTCCCCATTGGATTCCAGCACTGTGGAACCACTCAAAACGGCCTCTTCCATGAGGCTCTGCTGCGGGGATTTGTCCTCCCTGGTCTCCATCTTCAGCTCCTTGTCTGGGGGAGGAAGAACAAGGACAGGATGGGATTTGCCTCCATGCCAGAGGGAAGGGGAAGGAGATGCCCCCAGTGCATCCCCGGGCGGTCGGCGCTGGCAGCGGGGTTGTCCTGCAGCTGGGGGCAATGCTGGGCTGGGAGATGGAGCAGGAGAGGGGGGGAAAGGGGCAGTGACTTCCTCCTCACCTGCCTGGGTGTCCTGGGGCATTGTCTCGGTTTGAAAAGACAGGTGTCTGCTAAGGAAGGCAGGAGTCTCCCTTGAAATGGAAAATATTAACCACCTCCCTCCTGCCAAATTATTATTATTTTCAATTTAAGTGCCTCTTAGGCAAAGATAGGGGAATAGGAATAACAGTTCTTTCCTAGAAAGTAATTTAAAATACAAATGCTATTGGACAAAGGAAAAAAAACACTGACTGAGTCAGAATACGACCTGACACCCTGTTGGTCAGGATGCTGACAGCAGTCCCAGGAAATGGGGGCTGCAGTCCTCCTGCAGTATGACAGGTGTGGTTGTGTTGAAGCAATGATCCTGTAGAAGGGTGAAGTTTTCCTCTGAAGGTCCAGTGGTGGTGTTGTTGGGAATCTTCCTCTGGGAATCCAGTGGAGAAGAAAAGCTGCTCCACTGAGAATGCAGTGGGAAAAGGATGCCGATGGTGTTCAAAGTCTGAGATTATAAACAGGCAGGAATGCTTGGCCCCTCCCCCTGGGCGGAGCATCTCACAATGGGATGATGTCATTTTTCTCAGTCCTGCAGGGACATTCAATGGCCCATTAAGAGAAGATATTTCCTGCAGGAAAGATTGGTTCTGGAAGAGATAAAGAAAACTGGTCAATTAACAGAAGATAACTGTATCACTTCTAAGAGATGGGAATTGATTACACACGCCCAGCTACATCAGGTAATTTAGAGATATTGACCCTTGTTCTGCCACTGCAAGATTTGGGAGAAAATACCTTGGACCACTACTTTTCCATTTTCACCGACCTTGGAGAGGACCCAAAAATCTCCCAAGATGGGGTTTGGAGGCCTCATCACACAACCAGCAGGCAGAGGCTGCGGGCTCTGGGCTCAGTGGCATGGAGACTGAGGAGAGAACAGGAGTAGCCTGGGAGGGGCTGAAGGGTGGTTTCAGAGATGGTGGAGCTTTTCTTCCTAGAGGAGATAAGCATGAGAAGGAAATAATGGCACCAAGGGCAGCTGGAGAGGCCCAGACTGGAGAGCAGGAGAAAGGAATTTCTCTCCCAGGGCAGGGCTGTGGTGCAAGACGTCCCCCAGGAGCAGCCTGGAGCAGCCCAAAGCTTTGTGTGGCTCGGCAGCTCCTGTGCACAGCCCAGCAGGGCTGGGCCACTGCCTGCAGCCAGCCCAGGCACAGCCCAGAGGCACAGAGAGCTTCAATCAGTCAGGGCTGGGAAGGTGCTGAGAAGTGCCTGGGGCACAATCACTGCCAGCCCTTGACACAGGAACCTCTGGCTGCAGGACAATGCAGCTGCAGCTCCTGGAGTGTTCTCCTAAGGCTGGAACATCCCAATGCCCACAGACTCTGTGAGTCCATTCTCTGAGGCCAGGGGTGCCCAGGGCTGTCCTGCAGAGCAGGGTCCTGCAGCCCAGGGCGCTGTGCTGGGCCAGGGCCTCTGCTGCCTGCCAGGGACAGCTCTCAGCCAGCCCTGGGTGCTTCTCACAGCACTGGGGGACAAGATCTGGCTGCAAGGAGACAGCTGGTAAGGCTTGGAAGTGTTCTCCTTGTGTGCTGAGGATGCTGCATTGTTCAGGACTGCTCCCAGCACGGCATTGAACTGCAGAACATTTCCAAGTAGATTCTACAGGGAGAACAGCAAGGCAGGGGCTGCATAAATGGGAAAATCCTTCTTTTTTAATCTACTGCTCTGGGATGCCTGGATGAGAAATTGCACATAGATATTCGTCTCAGTTCAGGTGGAGAAAAATAAACAAGTTTTCTCTCAGATCTGAATAAACCAGGCAGTGACAGAAAGCAGCACAGTGGCCTTTAGAGGAAGCATCTGTGTTGCTTTTCCAGCCTGCTCAGGGTTGCTCTGACGTTGCCATCAGAGCCTGCAGAGCCAGAGCTGCCCCTGGGCAGTGCCTGAGCTGGGAGGGCTCTGTAGGGCAGAGCTGAGCCCCCAGGGCTGGGCTGGGCTCTGGCAGCTCAGGCAGGGCCCAGCCCAGGGCACAGGGAAGCAGCTGCTGGCAGGGACAGCTCCAGGCAGCAGAGTCCTGGGCAGGCAGTGGGGGAAATGTGCCCCTGTGAAAAATCCATATTATATACCTCTATGCACATATTTACTATATGTATTATGCTGAAAGTTATGCTGTATTAACATTTTAATAATATAGTAAATGTAGTTTTGTAATCAAAATTAAGCATTAGTAGTTAAAATAGAAACTATGTGTGTGAGATCTTCTTTTTATTAGAAAAGGAAAAGATAATCAAGGAATTCTTCACACAGAGACAACAACTACAGAAACCCGTACATTTTCCAGAGAAGAGGAATTTATGGTTTTCCTTATCAACAGAAACAAAGTTCTTCAAGCCTGACTTAGACTCCAAGGCACCTGGGGATTAACAGAAACTTTTTGACAAGTACCATATGAATTTCTTGTTTTAAATAAAATACATGCAAAATCATGAAGTGTTTTGTATATGCAACAGGTTACCCCTCTTAAGGAGTAAATTCTCTTTTAATGGGGTCCTTTTTCTGGCTCGTTTTTGTCCAGAGAGTGGTACCCAGCCCAGGCTGTAACTCTTTGCTGTTACTGTCTCATAAATTGTCCTAACTCTAATTTGCTAACTTTTATTACTATACTTGTATTATTATTTTTTGTAACCATTTTATTTTTATTAAACTTTAATACATTTTCAAAGAAGTGATTGGCATTTTTCACACCCCCAAGCTGTGCTGGGATATTCAAAGTCCTCTCAAACCCACCTATTCTAGGATTACTTTTTTTACAGATGCCCATGCCAGGACAGCACAAATGTCCAACAGCAGCTCCATCAGCCACTTCCTCCTGCTGGCACTGGCAGACACGTGGCAGCTGCAGCGCCTGCACTTCTGCCTCTCCCTGGCCATCTCCCTGGCTGCCCTCCTGGGCAACGGCCTCATCATCAGCGCCGGAGCCTGCGGCCACCACCTGCACACGCCCATGTTCTTCTTCCTGCTCAACCTGGCCCTCAGCCACCTGGGCTCCATCTGCACCGCTGTCCCCAAAGCCATGCACAATTCCCTCTGGGACACCAGGACCATCTCCTACGCAGGATGTGCTGCACAGCTCTTTTCCTTTCTGCTCTTTATAGGAGAAGAGCTTTCCCTCTGGACAGTCAAAAATAGAGTAGAAACTGTTGCAAAATAGTTAATAATATGCTGTTGAAAGGTTTGGTTCTTATATTTTAAAAGGAGTTAAAAGGGTAGTTATAAGAAAAACGGTACTCAACTTACTTTTCTAAAGTGCTCTTCTTTCCATCCACTTTTGAAAAGGTCTTCTTGGTCGTTTTCCCTGGCTCCCCATTTTTCTCTTCTCTTGGCTTGCTGTTCTTCTCTGCCTTCTTGATTCAAGGCATCAGAAGCAGTCCTGCACTCATTGCTTGATTGCTGATTCTATCTCCTGGCCATCTAGTAAGTGCTTGAATGCCCCTGGGAAGGTGTGAATTGTCCCAGCTGATAGCCATGCATTGAGGGTTCTGAGATAATGGGGCTGCAGCTGCCCCTCCCTCTGTCGGTTGGTGTTTCCCAGCTGGTGTTATCCTTATCAGGCTGGTGACTCATCTTGGGATCAGTTTTCCTTCCAGCCCCTGGTCTTTTTTCTTTTTGGCAAGGAGGCACTTGGTTTGAAGCTTGGCCAGAGCCAAGGGTTGGCAGAGCAAGGTGCTCTGGATGCCTTCCAGCCTCACCAGGCCACATGGCATTGGCCAGCACAGGCTGTCCCACATGGCCCCATCCCAGTGCCTGTTGCTCTGCTGTTCTGGACACCCATTTCTCTTTCTCACTCTGCTCTCCTGAGCACCCTTCTGTGCTTCAGTTCTTTCAGTGCTGCTGTGCCCTCAGCAGATGCTTTTCAAGGCCCAGGATCATCTTCCACTCTCCATTAGGTTTTTGCCCTGGTCAGGTGTGTGATAAATTGAGGCGAATAATTTCATTCAGCCTTTTTAAGGTCAATTAGAATTTTATTAATTACAGCAAGCAGTAGCAAGCAAAACAGCGCTGGGTGGGTAGGGGTCTCCTAACCGCCCCTCCTGCAGTGTCCCACACTGCAGTGCCCCACACCCCACTCCCTTATTCAGTCTCTTTTATAGTTTCTTGGAGGTTTCTTCATTCGTGTCTTTTGCGATAGCGGTGGGCGTAGCTTGAGCATCTCTCTGCGTCGTTTCTGCGTTGTGTCGAGGCAGGTGATCGCTGATTTCACAATCGGCTCCGGACAGTGATGGGCGTACCTGGAGCACTCCTACGTTGTCCAGTCCGGTGGCCGTTGCCTGGTGGTCGCTGATTTCATAATCAGCTCTGGCCATCCCCCGACATCCTTAGCCTGTGTCTGCAAAAAAGCTACAAAAAGCTCCCTATATGGTGATTAATCATACTTGTGATCTTGCGGTTTTGCAATATGTCTATTGCCTTGCGGTTTGTAGCAGTTGCTTTTTTTTTATTGTCCTCCCCTATCTTCTAACAAGCAGGCTAGTCCCTTATACTTTAATTTTTATATTTCCTCCTTTAATATTCCAATTCTTTTGATGAACAAACAAGTTACCACAGTTTATCACAATCCCCCATTTTCTCTTTTACCATTTTGTTCATCAGATCACTTTGCTGCTTCGTAGGCTAGAAGTAAAGTGTTCAGCATTGTCCTGACTAGAAACACCACTAGGACAGAGCAATAGAAAACTAATAATTTGCCAATAAGGGTGGAGTCCTAGCCTTGTTTTTGTTACGTAATATCCTGTTTTCCCCTTTTTGGCTTGCTGCTCCCTTGGTGTTTCGGAGGCACTTAGACTGGTCCTTTGAGGGATCCTAGTACTCGGCTGGCAATAGTTGGAGCATTTCAGCATTGTTCCACTTAGAGGGGGCTTGGCCTTTTCCTCTCTGCCTCGCTCGCCGACTCGGGTGCTTCGAGCCGCGAGGTAAACCATCTTCTCGGCAGCAGCAGGACTCGCCTGAGCGTCCCCTTTTCTGCTCCTGCCTAGCCTTGTACTGTTCCCAGTTCTTATCTTTGACCAGAGGTGGGTTGCAAGGAATCCCCTTCAGTTCCTTTCAACAACACCCTTTTATTATCTGAGCAGCAAATGGAGTGGGCTCGTTAGTATGAAAACAAGAATATTTCCCACCACTCAGATCCAAAACTGACCCACCGATTTTCCAATTCTCCTATCCTTAGCACAGTTTCAGTTAGTTTTCACTGAGTTTTATAGCACTCAGTACAAACCCCAATTGGTGGTCTTCCCCTCTGGCAATGGACCCACCACCATTCCTGGCAAATTTTACATATAAAGCACACAAAAGAATAACAATCTCCACAACCTTCCTTATTACAAATCACTATATAGTCTTTAGCTAGTTTGTAATTGTATCCCTTTGCTTCCCCTTATGGTTGATTTGGATAATGTCCACAGAGTTCATTAGTTTTTCTTAAGAGTCACTTTCAAGTTCCCAGGCTGGCTAGTCACTCTCCACTGGTTATTTGTAGCAATCGGGCCTTTCACTCGGCTGGCGTGAGTCCACCCCTTTTCGGCCGTCCTGACTGCCGTTTCTGTGGTAAGCAAAACAAGAAAGGGACCTTCCCCACATGGAGTTAAGGAATCTTCCTTCCAAGACTTAATAAGTACATGATCCCCTGGTTTTATCTTATGGATTGTGATATCCAGAGGTGGTCTCTGTGCCAACACTCCTTTCTTCCTCAATTCCTGCCTTCTGCTCATAATTTGGATAATGTAGAATTTAATATGAGAATCTTTTAGGCAGGGGTGATCTGTGGGGGCTTCCATATCATAAGGCATTCCAAATAGCATTTCAAATGGGGAGATTCCCACATCAGTTCGGGGTTGAGTTCGAATGTTCAATAAGGCAAGAGGTAGGCACTTAACCTATGACATTTTTGTTTCCAGCATTAACTTTGTGAGTTGTTTTTTTATTTCTCCATTCATTCTTTCCACCCTCCCCGAGCTCTGTGGATGCCATGGGGTGTGATATTTCCATTGAGTCCCCAAAGCTGTCAGGACATCTTTTGCAATTTTAGAGGTGAAATGGGGTCCCCGGTCCGAGTCTAAACACTCAATTAATCCATACCGGGGAATAATTTGCTCTAATAATACTTTTACCACAGTGTTTGAAGTAGCTCGGGCCATAGGATAAGCTTCCACGTAATGGGTTAAGTGGTCTACCAGTACCAATAGATATTTATACCTCCCCACTTTTGGTAATTCTGTAAAATCTATTTGTATATGTGAAAAGGGTCATTGTGCCAGTTCCCTTCCGCCCATTGGTCTTTCTCTTAATTGTTGTTTATTTATTCTTTGACAGGTTAAACATTGTTGGGTTACCTGTTTTGCAAGATTATAGACCCCTATACACATATATTTAATTGCAAATTGGTCAACCAGGGCTTGTGTTCCCCAGTGGGTTTTCCTATGGATTGCTTGCAGGACCCTCATTGCCATTCCTTTTGGGAGTACCTCCCGCCCATCCGGTAGTATCCACTTGCCTCCCTCTTTTTCCTTCACCCCCATTTGGTTTAATTTTTGTTTTTCCTGTACCATGAAGGCTAACACATGGTTAATGGGTTCATGGAACCAGCAATGTTTGTCTTGGGGGTTATCACAGGCACACTCATGATTAATGAGTCCGTGGCACCATCAATGTTCCTTTTGGGGGTTATCACAGGCACACTGTATCGAATCAATTCTGTATGCATCCCGACAAGCCCAACATGGTTCTTCCTCTAAGTCAGCTCCACAAGTGGAGCAATCTTCCCTTTGTGTGACCCCCCCCCCCTTTATATGGTTTTAAACTCATTAGAGCTGCCTTTCTCGCCTCCTGGTCGGCTAAGTTATTTCCCCGTACTGAGCTTCCCATTCCCACTTGATGTCCTTTTACATGAACAATAGCTATTCTTTCCGGACCTCTCAAGGCCTGGAGCACTTTCCGAATTAATTCCCCATGTATCAACCCCCTTCCCTGTGAATTGATAAGTCCCCTTTCTTCCCAGATTTTACCAAATGTATGAACCACCCCATAAGCATATTTTGAATCAGTATAAATGGTCCCAACTTTTCCTTTTAGTAGTTCTAAAGCTCTGAGTACTGCATACAATTCACATGCTTGTGCTGACCAGCTGGGGCTAAGAGGACCAGATTCTATTTTCTTAAAAATCTTCCCATCCACAATAGCATACCCAGATTTCCTTTTCCCTTCAAGGACCCGAGAGGACCCATCTACATAATATCGATATCCTTCCTCTAATTCCTCCTCTTCGAGGTCTGGTCTTATTTTTGTTTGTTCCTCTATTTGCAAAAGACAATCATGAGTTAGTCCCACAACTGGTTCCCCATATAGAAACTGGGCTGGATTTTGTAAGCTTGTGGTTTCAACACTTAACCTAGGAGAAGAAATTAGGATGCCTTCATACTTTAGGAGTCTGGCATCTGTTATCCATTTATCCGCTTTTTGTTGTAGTACTCCACGAATGTTATGAGGAGATAAAACCTTCAGTTCACTCCCAAAAGTTATCTTTCCTGCTTCTTCTACCAAAAGGGCAGCAGCCACTATCGATTGCAGACAGGCAGGCCACCCTCGACTAACAGGATCGAGAAGCTTTGAAAGATATGCCACTGGTTTCTTTCCGCCAGCCCATTCCTGGGCTAACACCCCGTACGCCACCCCTTCATTGACATTAATGAATAAAAAGAATGGTCTTTTTAAATCTGGGAGGCTGAGAACAGGGGCACTGACCAATTCAGTTTTCAATGATTTTAACCGGGTCTCATCCTCAGGGCTCCACTTTAATAGCCCGTCTGTTGTTAATTTTTCATACAGAAATTTAACTTTCCCACTAAAATTTTCAATCCATTGTCTGCAATACCCAAAAAGTCCCAGTAACTGTCGAACCTGACTTTTAGTTTTTGGAGCTTCCAGGGAAAGTATTCCCTGGACTCTATCAGTATCCAATTTCTTAGTCCCCTGAGTCAGCCAGTGTCCGAGGTACTTAACTTCCTCTTCCACGAATTGTAATTTCGACTTTGAAACTTTGAGTCCCTTAAGGCTTAAATAATTTAGGAGTTTTTATAGTTTCTTCCCTTACTCTTTACCGGCAGGATGGGGGTATTGAAAGGGGACATGCAGGGTTCTAAAAGTCCCTCTTTCAAAAGTCTCTTTATTTCTGTTTTTAGTCCTTCCCTCCCCTCAGGATATTGCCGAATCCTGACAGGGATTTCTGGGTTCCTGATAGTTACCTCAAAGGGTTCAATATTTAATTTCCCCACACTGTCGGGGGTATACCAAACTTCTGGGTTAATCTTTTTTTTTTTTTTTCGTCTTCAGCCCGGAAAGGATATAGTTTTACTGTTACTTCTCCCTTTTTTGCCTCTATCCCTATCCCGAACTCGACTATCAAATCTCTCCCTAATAGATTATAATCTGCTTCTGGAACTAGTAAAAATGACCCAATTCCTAATTTAGAATCACTTTCTAAGAGTACATCCTTAATTACAGGTACTCCAAAGGGTTCCCCTTTGGCCCCAATCACCTGTATTATTTCAGGTGAAACCTTACACCCTTGGGGAAGGGTCTGGACGGTTGATCTCTCCGCCCCTGAGTCCACAAGGAACTCATATTCTTGTTGCTGGGGACCTATCTTTAATTTTACCAGGGGCTCTGTTCTTTCTCTTGTCCCCAGCAGATAGAGCCCCCGACCCCCTTAATCTTCTTTGAACTGTTCCTCATCAGCAATCTTCTGCCAACACTCTCTCCTCATGTGTCCCTTCTTCCCACAATAGAAACAGACAATGCTCTCTCCACCTCTCGACTTCCCTTCAAACCAACTCTCAACTTCCCTTCAAACCAACTCTCGACTTCCCTTCAAACCAACTTCGCTGGACGTCAGTCCGACCTCTGGACTGACCTCCAGTTCCCCCCACCGGGGACTCCGCTGCCCCCCCCACTGCTGCTAACACGATTCCAGACTGCTTTTTAAAACTCTCATCCTCTCTCCCAACACACACCTTTTGAGCCTCTCACAACAACTCATACAATCCTCTCGCCTGCCATCCCTCCAACCTCTCCAACTTCTTCCGAATGTCCACCCAAGAATCGACCACAAAATGCACCTTCAAAAGTGTCTCACCCTCTGGGGTATTGGGGTCCACCCCTGAATACAACTTGAAAGCTTTCTTCAATCTCTCCCACTATCCAAAGAGCTGCATATTCGCTCTCCTCTTGGTTAAAGGGCTCTTTGGAGTTAATATATATATATATTTAGAGCTTGACAGATCCAATCCTCAGACGACCCAAACACGGGCCAATACAGCTGGTCTCCCCCCAAATTTTCATACAATAATGGATCATTTTAACCCTATCTTTTCCTTTTCTAGAAGGAAAGGCATCCCAATACTTTACCGTTAAGCCTAGTGGAAGTTTTACCGAAATTCTCCCACCCATGGGTTCAGCAGATTTACTTTTTTCTCTGACCCATCTTCTAGAGTGCCTTCTCACACTCAACACAAACAATACGACAGTCACTTCCCCCAATTCGTGGCCCACTCCGTCGCTGGATATGGGAAACGCACTACTATGGGGTCCACACTCACTTGGGGAATCTGAGCTGCCAGTTCCCCTCTCACACACACGTTCGCATTCGCTACACTCCAGGACTCCCACCCCTGACCGAGCGACCGAGCAGACCGGACTACTCACGTCTTTCTGGCGCCTCCGTTTCTCGACCGGGGCTTCGCCCTGTGTGTCTTCTTATTCACTTCAATCACCCCGGGACTACACACCCCTAAACGACTCTTAAAGACCCCGTTTCCGGGGTCGAGGCTTTGTCCCTTTCACATGCACTCCGGAGCCCGCTTGTACGGGGCCCACCGTCTTTTTCACACGCATTCCGGAGCCTGCTTGTACGGGGCCCACCGAGCACATACACTTATACTAAATTAGTAAGCCGAAACTTGGGGAAGTTTCTCCGGGGATTCCCCGCCCCAGGAACTTTGACGCAGTCCACCTCCGCGTCTGGGTTAGGCCCGCTTGCTCTCCTCCTAACCCAGGAGCCTCCCCACCGAGGGTAACTCGACGCCGAGGGGGGTGCAGCTCCCCTCCTCCTACGTCCCCCAACCCTGGATGCTCTTGGAACATTAGTCCCTCAATCCAGCAGGTTTGAAGCAACCCTGGATGCTCTTGGAACGTTAGTCCCTCAATCCAGCAGGTTTGAATCAACCCTGGATGCTCTTGGAATATTAATCCCTCAATCCAGCAGGTTTGAATCAACCCTGGATGCTCTTGGAATATTAATCCCTCAATCCAGCAGGTTTGAATCAACCCTGGATGCTCTTGGAATATTAATCCCTCAATCCAGCAGGTTTTAATCAACCCTGGAAAAAGGAGGCCCACCACCCACCGGGGGCTACTTACGCTTCCTGCGTGTTCACTCTTCCGCGGTTCTTCGTGCACAAAGATTAACGGAGGTACCTTTGCTTGCTACTGAGTTTTAGGTTTGTCAGTAAAGGCCCAAGGAGGAAGCCCCCCCTTAGGGCCACCGCAAAAGGCGGTGGGGCGCCTCACCCTAGTGGGGCCTCCCTCCCGGGTTTCCTTTATCCGAGTCACGGCACCAAATTGTGATAAATTGAGGCGAATAATTTGATTCAGCCTTTTTAAGGTCAATTACCATTTTATTAATTACAGCAAGCAGGAGCAAGCAAAACAGCGCTGGGTGGGTAGGGGTCTCCAAACCGCCCCTCCTGCAGTGTCCCACACTGCAGTGCCCCACACCCCACTCCCTTATTTAGTTTCTTTTTATAGTTTCTTGGAGGTTTCTTCATTCGTGTCTTTTGCGATAGCGGTGGGCGTAGCTTGAGCATCCCTCTGCGTCGTTTCTGCGTTGTGTCGAGGCAGGTGATCGCTGATTTCACAATCGGCTCCGGACAGTGATGGGCGTACCCGGAGCACTCCTACGTTGTCTAGTCCGGTGGCCGTTGCCTGGTGGTCACTGATTTCATAATCAGCTCCGGCCATCCCCCGACATTCTTAGCCTGTGTCTGAAAAAAACTACAAAAAGCTCCCTATATGGTGATTAATCATACTTGTAATCTTACGGTTTTGCAATATATCTATAGCCTTGCGGTTTGTAGCAGTTGCTACGAGCTAGTATAAGGCTAGTCCCTTATACTTTAATTTTTATTTTTCCTCCTTTAATATTCCAATTCTTTTGATGAACAAATTACCACAGTTTATCACACAAGGAGGCTCCCTGGCTGCCCTGCTCCCCTCTGCCTCAGGTGCTGAGAGCTCTGCAGCCCCTGCTGCCATCCCATCTGCCCAGGCCAGCACAAGAGCCCCGGCCTTGGGGCCCTGCAGAGCTGCTCCTGCTCCAGGCCCAGGGCCCATCCCAGAGCTGGGGCAGCCACAAAGCTGTGCCCATTTCTGCTCATTGCTGCTCTGATGAGGATGCATCCTCAGCCACTTGGAGGTTGCTGATGGATTTTACTACTCCACAGGCCTCTTCTTTCTTGAGTTCTTCAATTCAGGAATTCAGTGAGAAAAGCTCATAAACATTTGTTCAAAACACCCAAACAAGAGAAGCCCATGGGAATAATTCAAGTCTTCAGTTCTTCTGTGGTTAATTAGACAGATTTCAGAAGTGTATTCAGTGTGAATCTAATATATTGAAAACAATGAAGAGAGAATAGTTTTGTCCTGTTAAGTTTTCTCTTCCTGTTTATAGATTGATATCAGCAATGTCCAATTGATATTGATCCCCAGCACCTCCTAATGCAGTCTGAACAGATATGAAAATCAAGAGCCTTCATGGCTGACAATCAAAAACACTTTGTCCCTACCCCCACCCACCATTTCCCTCAGCCAAGCCCTGGCACTCAGAGCAGCTGAGGAATGGAGTCACATCCAGGGGTGTCCCCAGAGCTCAGGACTGGGGCCTGGTCATTTAAATCTCTTTATTGCTGATCTGGACAAGGGCATAGAGGGCAGCCTCAGTCAGTTCCCAGGTGTTTTTAAAGGAATCAACCCTTAAAAGGAAAGAGGTCCAGGAAGGATGAAGACATTTCAAGAAAGCAATCTGAAGGGGGAAGTCCCAGTGTGCCAAAAGATGAGCTAGTGAGGAAAATTACTGTCCAGGCTGCCCATGCAGCTTTTTTGGGAACTCAGGGGAAAAAAGGACCAGCAACTCAGGAAGTGTTTATGGACTTTGTTTAAGGCTATATGGAAAGAAAATTAGAGAGGTGAAAGCTCAGTTAGAACTAAACCTGGTGGCTTCTGTAAAAAAAATATCTTTTTATAAAAAAAAATTATTATCTTTTTTTAATTAAAAAAAATTAGCAAAACCAGGGAGAAGGAGAATCTCTATTGGATGCAGTGGAGAATATAACTAAAGATAAAGGGTCACAAGCTCAGTTCCTACAGAGAGAACTAAAGATCAAGTAACTAAAGAGAAGGAAAAGGCTGAGCTACTTGACACCTTGTTTGTCTCAGTTTTCAACAAGAAGACAGGTTGTCCTCAGGACAAGTGTTCTCCTGAGCTGGTAAATGGGGACAGGGAGCAGAACAGCCCCCTGTGATCCAGGAGGAAGCAGTTGGGACCTGCTGAGCCACTCAGATGCTCACAGGTGTATGGGATTGGATGGGATCCATGCTAGGGGGATGAGGGAGCTGGTGGATGAGCTCCCCAAGCTGCTCTCCATCATTTATCATCAGTCCTGGCTCAGCAGGGAGGTCCCAGGGGACTGGAGGTGCCAATGTGAGCCCATCCCCAAGAAGGGCTGGAAGGAGGAGCTGGGGAGCTCCAGGGCTGTCAGCCTGACCTCGGTGCCCGGCAAGGTTATGGAAGAGATCACCTTGAGTGCCATCACAGGGCACCTGCAGGATGGCCGAGGGATCAGAGCCAGCCAGCATGGATTTGAACATCTACACTGATGATCTGGATGAGGGGACTGAGTCCACCATCATCAAATTTGCAGATGACACCAAACTGGGTGCGAGTGTGGATCTGCTGGAGGGTAGGAGGGCTCTGCACAGGGACCTGGACAGGCTGGATCCAGGGGCCAAATCCAACAAGGTGAGGCTGAACAAGTCCAAGTGCCAGGTCCTGCACTTTGGCCAAAACAACCCCTGCAGCACTACAGGCTGGGGACAAAGGGGCTGGACAACTGCCAGGCAGAAAGGGACCTGGGGGACTGATGGACAGCAGGCTGGGCATGAGCCAGCAGTGTGCCCAGGTGGCCAAGAAGGCCAATGGCTCCTGGGCTGGATCAGGAATGCTGTGGCCAGCAGGAGCAGGGCAGTGATTCTTGCCCTGCACTCAGCACTGGTTGGGCAGCACCTCGAGTGCTATGTGCAGTTCTGGGTCTCCAATTTAGGAAGGACATGGAGGGGCTGGAGAGTGTCCAGAGAAGGGCAGCAGGGCTGCTGAGGGGTCTGGAACACGAGTCCTGTGAGGAGAAGCTTGGCCGCCACAAGCCAGTTATCCCTGTGGTAACTTTTCTGACACCTCCTGCTTAAAACCCAAAAAGCCAGAAGGATCGTGAGGCCCCGCTTTCACGGTCTGTATTCGTACTGAAAATCAAGATCAAGCGAGCTTTTGCCCTTCTGCTCTGCGGGAGGTTTCCGTCCTCCCTGAGCTCACCTTAGGACACCTGCGTTACGCTTTGACAGGTGTACCGCCCCAGTCAAACTCCCCACCTGCCGTTGTCCCTGGAGCGGGTCGCGGCCGGCGCGCGCCCAGCCTCCCACTTATTCTACACCTCTCATGTCTCTTCACAGCGCCAGACTAGAGTCAAGCTCAACAGGGTATTCTTTCCCCACTGATTCCGCCAAGCTCGTTCCCTTGGCTGTGGTTTCACTGGATAGTAGGTGATAGAAATGGGCCAGGAGACCAGCTCCTTTTAAAGGCCTTTATTGAGTGATCAGCTCTGGGTGGGAGCCTGAGGGGTCGCGCACACCGCCGCTGCTCCCTTTGGCGACGCAGAGGAGGAGGTGATCAGTTTTGCTTTGCAGCAGAACTGGGACTCCAGTCCTCGCGGGCGTGCCTAGGAAGACGTCTCCTGGCTCATTGACTAGGGTCCTCATCTCAGTCTGATTACCTTTAGATGGTGGTGATCTCCAAAACCTGGTTGATGGTACAGGGGGACTCTTCCTCACTGAGTCTTGTCACTTAATATTCTAAATCTCCATGTCGGCTCGTTGTTTCCAGGGCCTCTTGTGGAGTCTTCTTCTGCCTAGCTTCATTTGCATATTACCGGAGCTATTTCCGGCCGCCATTTTGTGAGCAGCGGAGGCAATACCCGAGAGACTCAATAAGGGTACCAAGAAAGGGATTCAACAGTGGAGGAAGTAACAAGGGGTACAACTGGAGTATTAACACAAGGGGGTACAACAATTCAACAGTGGGGGAAGTAACGGGGGGGGTATTACAACAAGGGTACAACTGGAGTGAATATGGTGTACAATAAAGGTGTCTAACAATTATCAGCTTATTTCAACTATCTTAACTTTACCGAATTTATTCATGACAGTAGGTAGGGACAGTGGGAATCTCGTTCATCTATTCATGTGCGTCACTAATTAGATGACGAGGCATTTGGCTGTTTTTCGAACACATATATAGAATATATGTTCCTTTTCCGGGTTAAGTAAAGGTGGCCCGTCCACCTTGGACAAGTCCGGTGAAGTGGTCCAATTTGGTTGTAAATTGACACGTTATGAAATAATAGGTTCTGTCCCTACTCACTATCAGCTACCTAACTGACTTGTGGCTGCCCTACGTCCCTAGCTGTGGTCTAACTTATTAAAAAAAATATAAGACAGTACAAAAAAAAGAACACTATATAACAATACAAAATTAACATAATAAAAACCAACAAAAGGCAGTAAAAAGGAAACAACACTACACCTAGTCTGGGTTATGCAGTTTTCTGGCCCTACTGGCGAAGATATGTACAATGTCCACAGATGACAGGAGCGCTCTTGTGGAAAAAGTCTCTGCAATTGTCACTTGCCTCGATTTAGAGAGGCCAAGAGTATTCAAAAGTTCAAAGTTCCCTTGGTGCCATTTCCCCCGCGCTCCTAGGGGAAAGCCCATAAAGACAACGTCCTTTGCGTTGGTGAAACTCCCAGCTGTTGGGAACAAACTTTCTGACTGACTGCAGAGGCCAGGACAAAGCTGAGTGGTTTCCCTGCCATGCCCCAGCCCTTCCTGGCTCCAGGGGCTGATGGCATTTGTGCTCCCTCAGGTTCATGTTCCCACACCAACAGCATGGCTGTGCTCCCACCAGCTCTGTGCAATGCAAACAGGGGCTCCTGAGCCAGTGCTGCTGTGTCTGTGCCTGCAAGGATGTGGCACCTCTGTGAGCTGGGGAAGAGGCCAGGGCTGCAGAGGGGGGATAATGTTGGCAGCTCCATGAGGACGCTCTGGGACACTGCCCTGGGCTGTCCAGCACAGTGGGGAAGGACCAGCCCCTGCTCTGCTGTTCCTTCCCCTCTCCCCCAGGGCCCTGGCTGAGCACCAGCCATGCTGTTTGCCCCCAGCCTGCCCACGGCCAGCCTGGGGCTGCTGACGGGGGTTTTTCTCTGTTGAGCATTGGCCTGGCCGTGTTCTTGAGAGAGCCTGGGCAAAGGAGCCTGGAGTCCCCAGACCCTGGCCTGAGGCGTCAGCGCTGCCCCAGCAGTGCCCATGGCCTGTCTCTGCTGCAGCCCTGGCACTGCCACCCCCAGGACTGTGCCCAGCCCCGAGAGCACTCAGGCCCTGCAGCAACACCAGGGCCACCAGGGCAGCCGGGCAGTGGCACAGGAGCAGCACTGGCACCACCAAGTGCTGCTGCTGCTGGGCACAGCTGCTGTGCCAGCACTGATCTGCCCCCAGCTCTGCACACAGACATTGCTGCTGCAGCTCTAGAGAAGGCAACAAAAGGGGCATCTCTGCAAAAAACTTTGCTGGGAGATCCTTGAGTTCCTTTAAAGCTACCGAGAGTGCAGCCCCTCATTGACACAGTCTGTGGCTACAGGGAAGGTGGAGAGAAACAAAATGAGAAATGCCACAAGGAATGGCTTTTCTTTGTGGACAATACGTGAAAACTAATATAAAGGTAAAAAACCCCCACAACCAAACCAACAAGAAGTATCAAAGATGACTTTTATTCCAAGTGATTTAGAGTTTATTACAATTGATTTGCCAGCACTTGAATGATCCTGAAATCATCCAGTCATCAGTGTCCACACTGCAGCCTTGAGCTCCTGGTTCCTCAGGCTGTAGATGAGGGGTTCAGGGCTGGAGGCACCACCGAGTACAGAACTGACAGTGCCAGTTCCATGGATGGGGAGGAGATGGAGAGGGGCTTCAGGGAGACAAATGTGCCAGTGGTGACAAACAAGGAGAGCATGGCCAGGTGAGGGAGGCAGGTGGAAAAGGCTTTGTGCCCTCCCTGCTCAGAGGGGATCCTCAGCACGGCGCTGAGGATTTGCACATAGGAGAAAACAATGAACACAAATCATATGAGTCCTAAACAGGCACTAACTGCAATGAACCCAAGTTCCCTGAGATAGGATGTGGAGCAGGTGGCCTTGAGGATCTGGGGGATTTCACAGGACAACTGGCCTAGGGCATTGTCCTGGCACAGGGGCAGGGAAAATGTATTGGCTGGGTGCAGCAGTGAAAAGAGAAAGCCACTGGCCCAGGCAGCTGCTGCCATGTGGGCACAAGCTCTGCTGCCCAGGAGGGTCCCGTAGTGCAGAGCTTTGCAGATGGGCATGTAGCGGTCGTAGCACATGATGGTCAGAAGGCAGAACTCTGCTGAAATGAAAAAGAATTTGGACTGAAATGAAAAAAAATTGGACTGCACATCCTGTATAGGAGCTGGTCCTGGTGTCCCAGAGGGAATTGTGGATGGCTCTGGGGACAGCGGTGCAGATGGAGCCCAGGTGGCTGAGGGCCAGGTTGAGCAGGAAGAAGAACATGGGCGTGTGCAGTTGGTGGCCGCAGGCTCCGGCGCTGATGATGAGGCCGTTGCCCAGGAGGGCAGCCAGGGAGATGGCCAGGGAGAGGCAGAAGTGCAGGAGCTGCAGCTGCCACGTGTCTGCCAGTGCCAGCAGGAGGAAGTGGCTGATGGAGCTGCTGTTGGACATTGGCTGTGGCTGGGCATTGGGTTCTGCCCTGTGGAAAAAGACAGTGATGAGTTAGAGGAGATACCTGTAACCAAAATCAAAGCCATTTTTCCACCTCATGACTCAGCAGGAGTTTCTCCAATAAAGAAACAAAGCTTTTGCTGAAGCTCCCACTCTGTCCATGACAGGAACTCCTGTGCCAGTCTGGGACATCCCGGCTCTTTGGCAGCCTGGGGACTCCTGGGATGTCACCGTGGAGCCCCCGTGAGTGCCTGTGACAGATCGGTGCCTTTGCAGCCCAAGGTCCCCTGGGATGTCACCATGGAATGGCTGTGACTGCCTCTGACCACACGGCTCTTTACCATCTCCAGAAGGCCCTGGGAGGTCTCTATGGAGCCCCTGTCTCTGCCTGTGACATTCCAGCTCTTGAACAGCCTGGAGACTCTTGGGAAGTCCCCATGGAACCCCTCTGCGGGCCTGTGGCAACTCGGTTCCTTCCTAGGCAAACATCACCAGCCCCCTGTTGCTATGGTCAGTTTCCATGGCAACCTTCTCCAGCCCCCTGTTCCTATGGTGGGGTGGTTTTGCATGGGAGGCGCTTATGGAAGAAATGCAAAGAGAAGCTGCTAGCAGTTTCCTCCATGTCTGAGACAAAAAGCAATCAGTAATTAGCTTTGAGAATTGACAATCTGTTAAAGCGCTGAGAAAGCTGATAAGCCTCTGTGAACATGCATGTAAGAAAGGAAAAATCCTGGGAGATCCCTCTTTCTTTTCCAGCCGGATGGCCTGGCAAAAGAGTCAGAAAATACAGATATTGAGATGAGAACAAGATTTGAAATACCAAACCCTAATTACTGAGCAACTTGAAAGCAATAATACAGCCAAGCTGAAAGCAATCCCCCCTTCTGATTAAACAATGCCCTTTACTTACAGATAGATCCAAAGGTCAAATGGAATGTTCTGTCTCACCCCCCAATGTATGGTTCATCCCTCACCTGTAACCCACCCCTGAAGTATCAGGTATCTGTAACCCCATTGGCCCAAGTCCTGTCCCAGCCCACCTTGAAGCCCCCTGATAAGGTGTGGCCGAGGGACCAGATGCTCTCTTGGACCTTCCTCTTGGGACGCTCACCCTCTCTCTCTCTCTCACCCCCTGCTCTCCCTGGGCCTGCCACGAGTTGCGGCTGGCAACTCCAAGCAGGGCCCTTCACCCCTTAGAATAAACCAAATGTTCTAAAGACCTGGCTTCAGAGATCCTTCATCACCACCCATCCAAAACGTCCTGGAGCCCAGCTGTCCCCGCAGTCCCCAAAGCTGGGGGGCCAATCTGCCCACACTGGGAGCCTCCGTGAATGTCCAGCTCGTTCTCCTGGGGCTGTCAGCACGGGGTCCATTGCCATCCGGTTCCATCCCCCTGACTGGCACTGATCTCCAAGGAAGCCTGGACCAAAGTTCAGCCAAAGCCTCAGCCAAAGTTCCCCAATTAGGACACTGCGAAGTCTTGCACAATTCCTTTTCAAGATGATGTCAGCACATCCATGACATCATAGCACTTGTCCATCTAGTCAAGAATCCCCCATGGGGACACTCTGCTCTCTCGTCAATGGAGCACAAAGCAGCAACATTCCAGAGGAAAATCTTTGCCCATGGGCAAGTTCCAGAGCAAACAGTCAAGGCAGTGGCCTGAAATGTTTTCCCAGCTGGGTCACCAGAGATCCCGGATGCATCCACAGTGTCCCTGTGGAAAGAGAGAAGCAGGAGCCTTTCACTAATTTCACTTATGTCAAACAGGAATTGCAGCCATGGACATGTCTTGGGAACCACTTCTCCACTTCTTTTTTCCTTCTTGGAACCTGGGACAAGCATCTGGATACTCCTTGGGAAAAAAAAAAAACCAGGCACACTGGGATTCTCTGTGACTCAGGCAAGGCTCCCACAGGCTTCAGCACCCAAACCTCTCACCCCCACTGTGGTTCTCCTGAAAAATATGAGTGTCAATTCCCAAACAGGGCCACAGGAAGGTTTTATGGCCGGGCAAAAGTTAGAGGAGTGGCATGTGGTGAACAGTTGAAAAAGCAGAAGTTTCCAAGTCCTTGAACTTCAGAGGCTACAAGGAGAAAGCTTGAAGTTTTTATGGTCCATTAATCTCTGTCTTCCCTCTGTTCATTTGGCACATTCCAAGTCCAGAGCAGATTATGGGAAGCTGTCGCCTTCTGCTGAGAAGGCGGGCGACCTGGTTTCAAGACACAGCACGGCAACCCGGCCTCCCCCAGGTCACTCGGTCCACTGACATGCACAGACACCAATGTGGTGGATGGTCAAATGGCGTTTATTATCTCATCTCGTGAGGTTAAATAGTCAAGGGGGTTCTACTACGTCAAAGGGGGGACGGTGGGACTGGCTAGGGTTAGTAAGGAGTGGAAAACTACTGGAGTTAGGAGGGGCTGCATGCTTCAGGGGTGATTGATCATCTATAGCAGGATGGGGGGGAAGGGTCTTGCTTTCCGTCACATCCCGAGATTTTCCGTTCGCCTGTCCCTATCTACCACATCTCCCCCCCCCTTTTTTACTAATGAATGAGGTAGTTATAAACATAGGCACTAAGGTGAGGTATAAAGTTATAATTTGATATGGGAAAAGCGGTTTTGGTAAACCTGAGTAATCTTCGCAAGGGAAGTTTAGAGAACCTTTGCGACTGGCAGTGTCCTCGGTTTTTTGGTTCACAGCATTTGTTGCTGGCCTATAAACAGGATGTTGGCCTGTTCTAGGCGAGCTTGAACAAATGAGACCAGCCTGTTTAGCAGGCATGGTCCGAATGTGAGGGTTAAAAGCAGTATTGCTAGCGGACCTATCAGGGTGGAAATTAGAGTGGTGAGCCATGGCGATTGATTGAACCAGGACTCGAACCAGCTCTGTTGGGTTTCCCTGTCTTTCTTTCTTTGAGCCAGTCTATCTCGGAGTTCTGCCATGGAGTCTTTAACGACTCCTATGTGGTCCGCATAGAAGCAGCATTCCTCCTTCAAGGCGGCACACAGACCTCCTTGCTGCATGAACAAGAGGTCCAGTCCTCGCCTGTTCTGTAAGACCACTTCCAAAAGCGAGGAAACTGATTTCTCTAGAAAGGAGATGGATTTCTCGATGCTCTGCAGGTCCTCATCGATGGTCATCTGCAGCTGAGCAAGCCCTTGGTGTCGGGTCGCGAGGGCTGAGACACCCGTGGCTGTGCCAGCTGCTCCCAGGCCGAGCAGCATTGCGATAGTCACTCCCGTTATTATTTCTCTTTTGTGGAGTCGGCCGGGCTCCTCAAAGAGGTGGTATACCTCTTCGTCTGAGTGGTACAGGACCCTAGGAACAATCAGAACTTGGACACAGAAGTCGATAGCGTCATTGAACTTGGCAAGGAACATGCAAGGACTCACCCCAGATCTCTGACAAACCCACATCCCCGATGCGGATGGGACCGCCCACTTGTTGATCTTTCTGTTGGGCTTGACAACTTCGGTGCAGAAGTTGCCTTTCTGCTTTGCCAAGGCTGCATTGCCAAAGCATTTGCCCTGGCCTGTGACTTGACTCAGGGTGATTCCCCTACAGGGAGTGTCCCACCTGCACTGGTGGGGGGCTTCGGCTGTTGAGTAACTGAAGGGGGTGTTTAGAGCAACTCCTTCGTAGAAAGGAGGTTTAACATCGTAGCAAAGCCAGCAGGAATTGGTTAGGTTTGGGTTGGATTCGTTCAAGGATAGAAAGGCAGCCTCTAGCATGCGGAAGATTGGGTCTGAGTCCGACTCGGCTAAGTGGCCTATTTGGAAGGCATCTGCATGGCCGGTCGGGATATCAGTGGCCTTTGTGGGTAAGGTTTTGGGATGGGTTATGTTTCTCCCTTTCAGCACGTCCTTAATGACCTTATTGGGTCCTACCGGTCGGGGTGCCGGTGGTTGGAGCCTGATAATTCGCACATTCACCCACTCTTTTGGCCCTTTGAGGACTACTGTCCACGTTCTGCCTGTGGCCCAATTAGGGTGTTCTGGCTGCAGAACTGTCATGTTATAGTCTGTGCACTTCCGATATTTGGGCTGTGTATAATGGTTGTTATAGACCCCTTTCGCGATGGCGGGCTTTTTACAGCCGGTAGGTGCCCAGGTGAACTGTAAAAATCTATCGGGCTCCTGTGGTTCCCACCCCTCTCCTGATGGTCTGGCATCTGTGACAATGGTTTCACAGCCCCAGTGTCCGCAATATCCCCACCCCGGGTAGTTACAGTACTTCTTCCCAGGGTTGGAGGCCGGACACCAGTAGGACAGGTACATGTACATGACGTGTGGGTGCTGGGGTCGTATTTTTGGTCGTCCTGGAAACAGGTCGGCGATATGGAACACGAAGGATGGGGTGCCTGCCGTGGTGATTTCTTTGAATACCTTGTCACTTGAAAGATGCTGCATGACCCACCTGAATGGCTGATGGGGGTAATAGTCTGGGTTGGCTCGCCCCTCGGTGATGAGCCCTAATAACAAGATCACACAAAGCCACCGTTGCTGTCTGGGTCTCACCAGTGTAGGACTCTTGGACGCTGTCTGGCGTTTTGGTGGTTCGTCGTTTTCCTCTGGAACCGGGATGTACGTGTTACGGGGACGGCCCACGAGCATGTCCTGTAAACAGAAACTCGCAATTCTCGTTAGTCCCCTGGGTTGTGGCTGTATTGAAGAGAAGCAGTCCTTGATGTCCAGCACTGCGCATGGCTGTCCTTTGGGGATGGCTGAGTTCGTGGGCAGCAGTGTCTGAACTGGACCCATGGGTTGGATTGTCCTGTTCACCTCCCTCAGGTCGTGGATGAGGCGATAACCCTCTCTGGACCTTTTGGGGATTACAAATACAGGGGTGTTCCATGGGCTGGTGGAGGGTTCTGTGTGACCCTTCTGCAGCTCGCGGCTGACTAGTTCCAGCAAGGCTGCCATTCGAGGCTTTGACAGGGGCCACTGCTCGACCCAAATGGGGTCTGACGATTTCCAAGTCAGTCTGATTGGCAGCGGTGGGTGTACGGCAGTGGCCCTCAGGATAAATTTGTGATCCTGACTCCTAATATAGCGAGGACATCCCTTCCTATCAAGGGTGGAGAGCTTTGTAGAATGTAGGGGTAGATTGCCACCGTCTGTTCCGGTCCCTTTTTCATGTGGAGTGTTATAGCCACCAACTGGGTGCTTTTCCACACCCGGGATGGCCCTCCCACTCCGTTCACTGGGGGACCTCTTTACATTGCCAATGCTGAGGCCAAAGCGCTTGGGGAAAAACCGAGCAGTCTGATCCCGTGTCCGCCCAGAACTGAAGCCCTATGACGTGGGAATCCTGACTGCCATAAAGGCGGCATGTCCCCCACCTCTTCAGGGGCTCCTTCCCTATTTTCATGGCCAAGGCCACCCAGGGGTCCCGCTCTGGGGCGTCCCCTGCTGGCCCTGTGGCACAGGCGCGGCTTGTGGCGGTGGTGGACACGAAGGCGCCACTGGCGGCGCTGCAAAACTCTGCGATTGTGTCGCTGGTGGGGGTGCGAAGCTGGCTGCCTCCTGTGGGGGCATGGGGTATGAGGGCCCCCCGCCCCACTGGGGGTTGGCATAAATGGGCCGCTTTGCATTCGCAGCGGGAGGAGGCTGAGTGCGGCCAGTGCGCCCCCTCCCTTTCCCGTTTCCCTGAGGCTGGGACCTGCAGTCCTTAGCGAAATGCCCCTTCTTCCCACAGCTCCAGCAGGGCCCTCTCGGGCGTGCCTGAGATGGGGGCACAGCCGCGGACTGCTGTGCCGGCTGGGGACAGCTCACTGCGATGTGGCCTGCCTGACCACATTTGAAGCACGCCATTGTACTGCTTAGGGTGCGGACGGCTGCTTGAATGGGTGTTAGGTGTTCCTCTCTTACGACGTGCCTGATCATGTTGGCTAGGCTGGCTCCGGCTGGCAGGGAGCGCAGGATGTCCTTGGTGATGGAGTTGCATTGCTGGTGCAAGCAGTCCGCCACCACAGGGCCCTTTGCCTCCGCAGGCAGGGTAGAGGAGTCTACTGCTGCCTGCAGGCGGTCTACGAACTGCATGAAGCTTTCGCTCTCTGCCTGCCTTATGGTGGACCACGGTGACGGCTTGGCCACAACCAGAGAGGCAGCCCGAATAGCCTCCCTAGCAGCTCGAGTGGTGGCCCTGACTTCCTCGGCCCGCATCTGTGCGGCTTGTTGCTGAGGTGTTACCATCTCGTCATGTTTCCCTAGCAGCCTGGATAGGCTCGACCCATGCAGTGGCTGCCCTGCCCCAGAAGCCTGGGCTAGCACTTTTGTACAATTATTTTCCCATTCTTGCTTAAACACGATCATTCCCGCACCGCCGAGTGTCATGCGACCTATTTGTTTGATGTCAAAGGGGAGCAAGTCGTCATTGCCAAAAAGGCCGTCCACGAGGGTGGAGACCATAGCCGAGTTGATCCCCTTCTCTGAGATCGCTTTGACAATTGCCTGTATGTCTTTGGGGTTTACCGGATTATATATCCTTTGCTGATTCCCCTCTGGCCCGGTGATCCTAACTGGGAAGACTTGGACCGCGGCTGAAGGGGTCCATTCTGCACAGGCTATTTTTATTTTTCCCCAGTCGGTAAACTGGGCTGGTTCGCATTGCGATTGCCTTTCGATGTGGCTTAAGGCTTTATTCGTTTTTGTTTTAAACCGCGTTAGCTCCGCTTTTTCCGTTTCTGAGTCCCAGTCGGCTTCCGTCAGCTCTCCTGAGCTGGTGGAGCTGCTGTCGCCGGACTCAGAGCCGGAAGTCGAATGCCAGCGCACTTCCGGGCTCCAGTGCCTTTTTGTGCGGCTCCGGCCCCGTCCCTCCCTTCGGGGCTGGTGCCGCTCCCGCCCCTGGGCTTGCCCTGCCGCCCGCAGGGGGAGGTCTCTCCCTTAAATGGTAGCAGCGTTGAGCGCGGCTCCCGATTGGGCGTGCGCTCTCTGCCGCTCTCCTCCTCCTCTTTTCCTCGCGGATGCGCACTAGCAAGAACTCGCGACTCTGGGCTCTTCCTGCCGAGAGCCTCCGCGCCCCGCCCATCCCCTCGGTCGCCGGCGCCCTGTTCGGCTGGGTAGGGTGGCGGCGCCGCCCGCGTCTCCTTGTGAGCCGCGTTGTCCGCGTCTCTGGCTTCCCTTGCCAGTTCCTCCCAAAAGGACTGCGCGCGCTGCCGCGCCCCCGGCGCCGAATCGCTGATCCGTGGTGAAAGGACGGATGGGGAACCCGCAGGTTTTCAGGAGGTTCCGCGGGGGGGTTTGGGCTCGGGGAGGGGGGGAACGCGCCCGGCCCCCCCGGATCTCCGCTCCTGGGTAGATCGCTTTCGGGGGCGGTTTGCGTTGCCGCTCCTACCCCCAGCTTGGGTGTAGCTAATAAACATGTGCGCGCGGCGCTCCATGTTTCCTGTTCCTCTAGCGCCCGGCGCAGGGCTTGTTCAACTTTTCCCCACGCCTTGAGGCTTTTGCCGCTGCCTGAGGACTTTGTATCCTCAGCTAGCGCGGCCGTGCATTTCTCCCACACCTCCGGGTGTAATATTTCCGCGGGATGTTCAATCGCCCCAAGCTCTAAGAGTCTCGCAATAGCGAGATAAAAATCCTTGAGCCTGCATTTAATTCCCCACTGCTTATAAACTGAACTCATGACCTTCGCGATGGCTTCCATGTCAATCGCTGGTCCGGGGACATCTCCCCCGCCGAGAGTCGGTCCAGCCGCTCCGGCCGCTGCTCTTGTCCAGGCGATACCCGCTACCCAAGAGAGTTTCTCTTTTCCCCTTTTCCCGGGTTTCGGCAGCACTATGTCACCTTCTGCTGAGAAGGCGGGCGACCTGGTATCAAGACACAGCACGGCAACCCGGCCTCGCCCGGGTCACTCGGTCCACTGACATGCACAGACACCAATGTGGTGGATGGTCAAATGGCGTTTATTATCTCATCTCGTGAGGTTAAATAGTCAAGGGGGTTCTACTACGTCAAAGGGGGACGGTGGGTCTGGCTAGGGTTAGTAAGGAGTGGAAAACTACTGGAGTTAGGAGGGGCTGCATGCTTCAGGGGTGATTGATCATCTATAGCAGGATGAGGGGGGAAGGGTCTTGCTTTCCGTCACATCCCGAGATTTTCCGTTCGCCTGTCCCTATCTACCACATCTGGCCCAGGAGCGGGGGTTTTACACATCTCTTTCAAGTTCTTTTCCACCTCTTTCTCGGTAATCAGGGCCCGAAACATGTTATTATCCGCCTCCGCATACGGTGGAAAATCCTCGAGACCCCCAAATTCAACGGATGTTACCCATCTCGATTTAAAGGCATCATGGACAATACCAGAGGGTATTTGGCATTGTAGGGCCTCCGTGCTATCCAAAATAAGCCGAGCCAACCTCCTTCTATGTAAATGAAACAGCCTCTGAAATCTAAGATATTTCCCTCTTTTTACAGCTCTTTTTCGCATCCAACTAGTTGCCGTTTTGGATGCTGATTCACCACTTGTACTTTGTACCTTCTGACCCTTGGTCACTTTTGTACTCTGACCCGGCCCTTCTAGATCAATCAGGAATTCCTCATAAACTTTATTCACCACTTTCTGTGAATCTTGCCCACTTAAAATTTTTTCGACCGCCCCTTGGTGTCTGGTGAATTTACCTGCCGATAGCTCCTTTTTGATGGCCTCATGATATTGGAGCTTTAATTGTCCCTCCTTTACCACTCCAGCAGACCCAGAATGATATACTTTCCTCCCTCTACCCTCTGGTCCAGATGGAACTTCTGCGGAGGAACCCTTTCCCAGAAGGCGCCTTTTATCACTGATCTGCTTTGCCGTCTTAGATGGAATATGCTCTGCAATTAGTTGGTTTATATTTCTGCTACCGGCAAATCTCTCCACCAAATGTACCAGAAGAGCCTCCTCCTCCTCAGTCCATACTTTCTTGTGGCCCCCCCTAGCAGATGGCACCTTAGGTTGGGAGGCAACAATCCGTTCCACATTTCTCACAAGAGGATGCTTTAACCTCTTGTGTTGGCCCAAGCCAATCTTGGTGGTAAACCCCTTTTGGCACACCTCACATACCCACTCACCTGTTGAGGCCACATTTACTGTCCCTTTGCATTGTGGGACATGACAAGCAATACTGTGGTAATTCAGATTTTGTTTACCACATTTTGAGCATTTAAAGAAGAACTTTTTCTGCCCGTGGGTCCTCTTAAGGTGGTCTATCAGCCCCGATATCCGAGTAAACCGGGTTGCACAGCGTGGACAAGCTGGCTTTTTGTCCGGGACAGACACAACAGGAGTCCTGATCTGTGAACTGCCCTCGCTAATCCTGGCAGGTGCCTCAGGTGTTTTAGGCCTCTCATCACCTCTGCCAGAACACTCAGTATCCTCCTGGTCCAGGCCAGATTGTAAAGGCTCATATGGCTCTGGAAGTTTTGCCAAGCCCTCCCAAACCACACCGTGATGGATTCCCCCATCATGAACAAACGTGGAGTTATTAAATTCCAAACACACCAGTTGGAAACCCTCTTTCCTGGGCAGAGAGGGTAAAGATGGAGTTTTGGCCTCATTGACCCTTAGAATATCCAAAAGGTCAGTCTGAGTGGCTATCGATACAAGTCGCAAAACCCATGATTGCGCCATCTCAATAGAAAATCCGGTTGAATTGAGGGTACCAAAAGTTAGCAGCTGGCTCTCACCCAAGCTGCCAACTTTGTCCAACTTTGCCTGTGGGCAAGGCTTTGGGCATCAGATTTTTACTGGTGCCAAACTTTTGGTTTCAGCAAATTGTGAGGCTACCACTGGGTGGCGAGTCCAGCGATAGGGAGGGCGAATATTCACCCTCGCTCACACTGGGGGAGAAGTCGACTTAGTTACCGCAAGGGTATCCAGCGGGGCCACGAGGAGGCGCGACTTCCCCAGCTAAGCCCAGTTAGTAACTATGACATCTCGAGCTGCTAAGAGAGTCATAGTTACTCCCGCCGTTTACCCGCGCTTCATTGAATTTCTTCACTTTGACATTCAGAGCACTGGGCAGAAATCACATCGCGTCAACACCCGCCTCGGGCCTTCGCGATGCTTTGTTTTAATTAAACAGTCGGATTCCCCTGGTCCGCACCAGTTCTAAGCTGGGTGCTAGGCGCCGGCCGAGGCGGGGCGCCAGCCCGGGGACCCTCCCCCGCGAGAACCGCTCGGCCGACGCTTATCATGGCCCTGTTTCCGAAAACCAACAAAATAGAACCGGAGTCCTATTCCATTATTCCTAGCTGCAGTATGCCGGCGGCCGGCCTGCTTTGAACACTCTAATTTTCTCAAAGTAAACGCTTCGGGCCCCGCGGGACACTCAGCTAAGAGCATCGAGGGGGCGCCGAGAGGCAGGGGCTGGGACAGGCGGTGGCTCGCCTCGCGGCGGACCGCCAGCTCGATCCCAAGATCCAACTACGAGCTTTTTAACTGCAGCAACTTTAAGATACGCTATTGGAGCTGGAATTACCGCGGCTGCTGGCACCAGACTTGCCCTCCAATGGATCCTCGCTCAAGGATTTAAAGTGCGCTCATTCCAATTACAGGGCCTCGAAAGAGTCCTGTATTGTTATTTTTCGTCAGCATGGCAGCCCTGTCCCCTGGGCCTGGCTCTCCCCTTTCCTCTGCCCCTGCCTTGTCTCTGCTGCCATGAAGACTCTTTTCATTAAGATCTTGTCCCCAAGGTGCTGGGGCCAATGGCTTCCCAGTCAGGCTCCTGGAGCACAAGTGGCTTTCCAGAGCCCAGCCAGAAATGAGCCCTGAAGCAGCAGCTCTGCAGTGCTGGCCACCAGGCTGGGTTGCCAAGGGAGGCTTCTGGCCATGCCCTGCAAGCAGCTGCTGCTGCCAAGGTGCCTTTGGTGCCTCAGGCTCTCCCTGGCACAGCTCCCAGCACGGCACTCTGCACTTGTGCCCGAGGCCTTCCCTGTGTGGGGGCTGGCCTGGGGCTTTTCCTGCAGCGGGACCTGCCCTGCTCATGGCACAGGAAAGGCAGTTCCTGCTGGAGCAGGAGGCTCTGCCTGCAAAGGGCTCAAACAACTCCAGCAAGGCCCTGTTGACTTCAGAATTGCTTCCTAGAGCAGAATGTTCTAAGAACTGTTACAGCTCCTATGCTGTAGAGTAAATAACGCTGATTAAGATCTTTCTGTCTAATCATGATCAGAATCAATCAGAGCTGTATTTACATAAATCTCTCTGGTATTCCATCCTTAATCCTATGGGACAAATGGCATTAAAGTTCAATTCCACCTGTCCAATTTTTTACACCTTGGACAAAGTCTGGGGCTGGAATTGGATCCAGCCACTCACAGTCTCCTCTCTTAGAAGGAATTGTAGAAGTCTAGGGGTCCTGGAGGGTTTTGGGGTTCTATGGTGGCTGCTGGGTGTCATTTCACCATCTTATGACTCAGCAGGAGTTCCTCTAATAAAGAAACAAAGCTTTTGCCCGAAGCTCCCACTCTGCCCATGACAGGATCTCCTGTGCCTGTGTGGGACATCCTGGCTCTTTGGCAGCCTGGGGACTCCTGGGATGTCACCGTGGAGCCCCCGTGAGTGACTGTGACAGATCAGTGCTTTTGCACCTCAAGGTGCCCTGGGATGTCACCATGGAATGGCTGTCACTGCCTCTGACCACACACAGCTCTTTACCATCCCCCAAAAGCCCTGGGAGCTCCCTCCACTCCTGTCCCTGGGCACCAGAGTGAAGAGGTTCCCACAGCTCCCAGCCAGGGACCCGCTCCCAAGGCTGCTGCCATGGCCACCAGGGCTGGCACCAGCTGGGATGCTCAGTCTCCACCAGCCAGGGTTTAGGAATGGGATTCCCCAATTTCCTGCTCCTGCTAAAACCGCTCTGCTACTCGCTGCCCTCCCGCCTCCCATGGAAAGCACAAAAGGCAAAGATCCTGGGCTGGGATAAGAACAATTTATTGGGAACAGCAACCTCATAAGGAAGAAATAGGAACACAAACAATATTGAACACAGAAGAGATAAGAAAACTACACCACCACCGACTGTCTCTTCCCAGCCACCTATTCCCTCCTACCTGGAAAGGACACCCTCCTCCTCAGGAGAGAGAGAGAGTCCCTTTCCTGCCCCTGGCAATGACCTGAGGTGGGAGTGAATGTTATGACAGCACCACAGCCAAACCCTCATGTTCTTTGAGCCCACATCATGTCATTGCCAGAGGCAGGAAAAGAGACAGGTTTCTTCCCAGCATGGATCATAGGGAACATGGATCACCAGGGCTCTTCCCAACGTTGGTCCTCCAATGGGGGATGAAACAGGAGCAGTGCACAAAGCTCTTCCTGCAGTCAGGCCATTTGCAGGCCTTCCCTTACTGGTGTGTCCGTTGGTGTTCAGTCAAGTGAGAGTTCCTGGAGAAGCTCTTCCCACACTGGGGACACTCGTAGGGCTTCTCCCCGGTGTGGATGCGGCGGTGGCTGATGAGGTGGGAGTTTTGCTTGAAGCCCTTCCCACAGTCAGGGCAGCGGAAGGGCCTCTCATCTGTGTGAATCCGCTGGTGCAGGATGAGATGGGAGCTGATCCGAAACCTCTTCTGACACTCAGGACACTTGTAGGGTCGTTCCCCAGTGTGAATCATCTGGTGGCGGATCAGCTCAGAGCTGCAGCTGAAGCCCTTCCCACATTCCCCACACTTGTAGGGCCATTCCCCAGTGTGGATCATCTGGTGGCGGATCAGGTTGGAGCTCCGGCTGAAGCTCTTCCCACACTCCAAGCACTTGTAGGGCTTCTCCCTGTCATGAAACTGCTCATTCCCCACCAGCTCCGAGCTCCGGCTGAAGCTCTGTCCACCTTCCTGGCACAGACTGGGTCTTTTCTCTTCAGAGCACTCTGGGCTGGATTTGGAGCCCCTCTTCCTGCGGGATCTCTGGGGCTTTTCCTCCCCATTGGATTCCAGCACTGTGGAACCACTCAAAACGGCCTCTTCCATGAGGCTCTGCTGCGGGGATTCGTCCTCCCTGGTCTCCATCTTCAGCTCCTTGTCTGGGGGAGGAAGAACAAGGACAGGATGGGATTTGCCTCCATGCCAGAGGGAAGGGGAAGGAGATGCCCCCAGGGCATCCCCGGGCGGTCGGCGCTGGCAGTGGGGTTGTCCTGCAGCCGGGGGCAATGCTGGGCTGGGAGATGGAGCAGGAGAGGGGGGGAAAGGGGCAGTGACTTCCTCCTCACCTGCCTGGGTGTCCTGGGGCATTGTCACGGTTTGAAAAGACAGCTGTCTGCTAAGGAAGACAGGATCCTCTCTTGAAATAGAAAATGGAAACCCCTTCCCTGCAAATAATGATGATTTTGAAATTAAGGGTTTCTCAGGGAAAAATATGGACATAGGAATAACAGTTCTTTCCTAGAAAAACACAAATGCGATAGCACAAAATAAAAACCACTGACTGAGTCAGAATAGGACTTGGCACCCTGTGGGTCAGGATGTTGGCAGCAGTCCCAGGAAATGGGGGCTGCAGTCCTCCTGCAGTATGACAGGTGTGGTTGTGTTGAAGCAATGATCCTGTAGAAGGCTGAAGTTTTCCTCTGAAGGTCCAGTGGTGGTGTTGTTGGGAATCTTCCTCTGGGAATCCAGTGGAGAAGAAAAGCTGCTCCACTGAGAATGCAGTGGGAAAAGATGCCGATGGCCTTCAAAGTCCGAGATTATAAACAGGCAGGAATGCTTGGCCCCTCCCCCTGGGCGGAGCATCTCACAATGGGATGATGTCATTTTTCTCAGTCCTGCAGGGACATTCAATGGCCCATTAAGAGAAGATATTTCCTGCAGGAAAGATTGGTTCTGGAAGAGATAAAGAAAACTGGTCAATTAACAGAAGATAACTGTATCACTTCTAAGAGATGGGAATTGATTACACACGCCCAGCTACATCATGTAATTTAGAGATATTGACCCTTGTTCTGCCACTGCAAGATTTGGGAGAAAATACCTTTGACCACTATTTTTCCATTTTTACAGACCTTAGAGAGGACCCAAAAATCTCCCAAGATGGGGTTTGGAGGCCTCATCACACAACCAGCAGGTAGAGGCTGCGGGCTCTGGGCTCAGTGGAATGGAGACTGAGGAGAGAACAGGAGTAGCCTGGGAGGGGCTGAAGGGTGGTTTCAGAGATGGTGGAGCTTTTCTTCCTAGAGGAGATAAGCATGAGAAGGAAATAATGGCATCAAGGGCAGCTGGAGAGGCCCAGACTGGAGAGCAGGAGAAAGGAATTTCTCTCCCAGGGCAGGGCTGTGGTGCAAGACGTCCCCCAGGAGCAGCCTGGAGCAGCCCAAAGCTTTGTGTGGCTTGGCAGCTCCTGTGCACAGCCCAGCAGGGCTGGGCCACTGCCTGCAGCCAGCCCAGGCACAGCACAGAGGCACAGAGAGCTTCAATCAGTCAGGGCTGGGAAGGTGCTGAGAAGTGCCTGGGGCACAATCACTGCCAGCCCTTGACACAGGAACCTCTGCCTGCAGGACAATGCAGCTGCAGCTCCTGCAGTGTTCTCCTAAGGCTGGAACATCCCAATGCCCACAGACTCTGTGAGTCCATTCTCTGAGGCCAGGGGTGCCCAGGGCTGTCCTGCAGAGCAGGGTCCTGCAGCCCAGGGCGCTGTGCTGGGCCAGGGCCTCTGCTGCCTGCCAGGGACAGCTCTCAGCCAGCCCTGGGTGCTTCTCACAGCACTGGGGGACAAGATCTGGCTGCAAGGAAACAGCTGGTAAGGCTTGGAAGTGTTCTCCTTGTGTGCTGAGGATGCTGCATTGTTCAGGACTGCTCCCAGCACGGCATTGAACTGCAGAACATTTCCAAGTAGATTCTACTGTCGTGGTTTGACATGGAAGTGATTTTTTTTTTTCGGGAAGTTGGGTCAAACCAATCAGTGATCATGTTTGGATATTGGCACCTGGAGTGACCACTGAACATATGGACACGCCTCTGAGAACAGAGGGTTCTCAGGGGGTTTTAACAGGGGGTTAAAAGCAAGAACTCCCAGGGGAACTCTCTCTTTGTTTCCAGTCATCAGAGAGTGCAGTGCAGACTCTCCCCTGCCCAGCCATGGCCTTGTCCAGTTCGGCCGAGGGGGCTGAAGGTCTGGAACCGAGCCAGCTCCTGTGAACGGAAGGGTGGAGAGAAGCAGAGATGCCTTTGTCCTCCCCCCCAGAGGGAAAGAGACAGAGAGCCTGACAGCACCTGGAGATTTGCCGGCAGAGGAGATGCAGAAAGGGGGGGGATGATGCCCATCGTGGGAGTCGAGAATGCGGGGCAGGGATTTCAGCCATCCAGGGAGTCTGAACCTTTAACCCTTTCCAGGAAATGAGGGCTTTGTAAAATATTACTCCTCCTCGATTTGTAGTGGAAGAGAGACAGTCCAGGACCTGAGATGTTAGAAGAAGAAATATTTAGGTGGGAGGAGATGATGAAGTAGCTTTTGGCTAGACTTTTCTTGTTAGCCCTCGACTGAACCAAATTCTCCTGCAATAGAGACTGCATTTTAGGGGGATGCAGTGGTGACCCAAGGAGACCTGCTTCAGCAACCACCAGCGAAGGAATGGCAAGAACAGAGGAAAGCTGAGGAGGGAATGGTGATGCCCTCTGTCTTCAGGAAGAAGATGATTTCTGTTCCTGGACCCTTGGCCCCAGGGGAAAATGGGGGGGACTGTAGTCCCAAGATGAGAAGCTGAACTGTTGTATCTTTGGGTCTGTGCCAAAGCATCCTTACAGGAGCCCTATGAGCAGTCTGTCCATGCGTGATGGTGAGAGCCCTGTGACATGGAAAGGAGAGTGTCACACTGGCAGATTTACTCTGGGTGGTTGCCGTGTGTGATGTGGAAACACAGGAGGTGGCAACTGTGTTTCCTGTGGGGTCTATGGCACAGGAGAGGCTTCTCTCTCCCTTGATAGACTGAGTATTGATTATCTGAAGGGTGGTAATTTGAACAGGAATCCCGGGTGACGTTTCATGGTGGTTGTCTTGGAAATTGGGAGGAGGACGGGTGTTTTAGAGGGTCTTCATCCTGGATTTAGTGTGTGTATCTTCTGTAGTAGTAGTTAAATAAAGTTTTTTTTTCCCTTTGTTATTAAGCTTGGGCCTGCTCTGCTCTGTTCCTGATAACATCTCACAGCATTTATTTGGGAAGGTGTATTTTCATGGGGTCGCTGGCATTGCGCCAGTGTCAAACCATGACATCACAGCATTGGCAGCCCCATCATTCTCCTCTGTATGACAACAGAGCAGTGGCAGCCCCAGCATTCCCATGTGTGTGATACCAGTGTGAGGCAGCCACAACATTCCCCTCTCTGTGACACCACAGCTCTGGCAGCTGCTGAGTTCCCCTGTCTGTGACACCACAGCCGTGGCAACCCCAGTGTTTCCCTGTCTGTGACACCCGAGCAGTGGCAGTCCCATTGTCCCTGACTCTGTGACACCACAGCTGTGGCAACCCCAACCTTCCCCTCTCTGTGACACCACAGCTGTGACAGCAGCACTAGATCAGAAGCAGCAGCCGTGGAACAACAGGGGAGCAGGGGAGGAGCAGAGAAGGAGCAGTGGAACAGTGGTGGATGAGCAGTGTTGGAGCAGCAGTGGAGCAGTGGTGGAGGAGCAGAGCAAGTGTGCTGAAACAGCACAACACAGCTTTTGAGCAGCAGTGGAGTGAGCATGGAAAGGTGGAACAGTGGTGGAACAGGAACTACAGCCATGGAATAGAGGTGGCACAGGCCCCGCAGCTGTGGAGCTGTGGGACACAGAGCGGCTCCGAGCGCTGCAGGAGCCGGCCCCGCACAACAGAGCGATCCCTTCAGGCTGACCCAGCGCAGGGGGCAGAGGCAGGAATTGCTGCTGGGCTGTGGAAGGTGTGGATCGAGTGCATTGAAGGATGACCTGGGGATTTGATCCTGCTCATTGTGGCTGCTTTTGTGCTGCCGGGATGGTTCCAATTTGTCTGAAGTCATGAACTTAGAAGGAACTTGGGACAAAAGTCTTCAAACTGCCTTCTTTACTGCAGGGAAACACATCTGGGGAGAAGTTTCATGATTTCTGATTTGGGAACCAAAGTGGGTCAGTTATTGGCCTGTGGTTTTGTTCTAATCCAGGCACAATTTCCAAATTACTGCACTTTAGCGTAAGAAACGAGGAACGTGCCTCACCCTTGCAATGTTGACAATGGGTGAAGAGCTTTTTGTGGTCCTAGTGCTAAAAAAGCAATTGGAATTCTTTTCCCTCCTTCCCCTTTTCTTCCTCTCTCTGGCAATGAGCCTTCAACTTTTCCTGCAGGTCTGCTTCCCATAATCTGCTCTGGACTTGGAATGTGCCAAATGAACAGAGGGAAGACAGAGATTAATGGACCATAAAAACTTCAAGCTTTCTCCTTGTAGCCTCTGAAGTTCAAGGACTTGGAAACTTCTGCTTTTTCAACTGTTCACCACATGCCACTCCTCTAACTTCTGCCCGGCCATAAAACCTTCCTGTGGCCCTGTTTGGGAATTGACACTCATATTTTTCAGGAGTACCACAGTCAAAGGTTTGGGTTCTGAAGCCTGTGGGAGCCTTGCCTGAGTCACAGAGAATCCCAGTGTCCCTGGGTTTTTTTCCCAGGAGTATCCAGATATTTGTCCCAGGTTCGAAGAAGGAAAAAAGAAGTGGAGAAGTGGTTCCCGAGACATGTCCATGGCTGCAATTCCTGTTTGACATAAGTGAAATTAGTGAAAGGCTCCTGCTTCTCTCTTTCCACAGGGACACTGTGGATGCATCCGGGATCTCTGGTGACCCAGCTGGGAAAACATTTCAGGCCACTGCCTTGACTGTTTGCTCTGCAGCTTGCCCAAGGAGCCGCAGTGCCCATGGGCAAAGATTTTCCTCTGGAATGTTGCTGCTTTGTGCTCCATTGATGAGAGAGCAGAGTGTCCCCATGGGGGATTCTTGACTAGATGGACAAGTGCTATGATGTCACTGATGTGCTGACATCATCTTGAAAAGGAATTGTGAAAGACTCCGCAGTGTCCTAACTGGGGAACTTTGGCTGAGGCTTTGGCTGAACTTTGGTCCAGGCTTCCTTGGAGATCAGTGCCAGTCAGGGGGATGGAAGCGGATGGCAATGGACCCCGTGCTGACAGCCCCAGGAGAACGAGCTGGACATTCACGGAGGCTCCCAGTGTGGGCAGATTGGCCCCCCAGATTTGGGGACCCCATGGGAATGTCCCTGCTTCCCTCAGGGCTCTCTCTCAGTTTTGCAGAATCTGTTCCTATGGCTGTGCAGCCTTTCAGGAAGGATGTGTTTTCCCTCTCGTTTCCAGCCACTGTCTCAGTCACAGGGAGTCAGCCTCTTTCTGCTCCAAGGAAAGGTGCTGGTGGCACAGCCCATGTGTCACCCCCGGTTCTGTCTGCAGCACTGGTGGCTTGGACATGAGGAGGTTGCATGGGGAACCTCCCTGTGGTTGAGGAAGCTCAGGTACACATCCTGGAAGGAAGCCCAAAGGCCCCAAAGCATTTCTGCAGGAGAGCTCCTGCTCCAGTGTCTGTGAGGCAGAGCAGAAGGGCTGCTCAGACTTGCCACCCTGCTCTAGGCAATTCTGCTTGGCAGGAACAAACCCCACAGATCCCTTCCCTGAGCAGCAAGAGGCCCTATGTCCATCCCAGCATCCAAAAGGGACAGTCAGGGCCCCTGGCACAGGTGGGATCAGTGGGCTGGCACAGCAGCCCCAAGGCAGCATCAAGGATGTGTCTCTGGTGGACACTGATGCACTGTGCTTGGAAACCCCCATTCCAAAGGGGCAGAATCCATCCATCTTTCTGGAGGCATGACAGGATGCCACAGACTGTCTGTGCTGGAGACCTAGGAAGGTCTCACTGGGAAGGAGTGGCCAAATCACCCTCGTGGGACCGGCACTGAGTCTCCATTCATCCTTGGCAGGGATGTCCAGGACCCATTCAGGAGCCCGTGGGCTTTTGTCAGTGATGCCTTGAGAATGGAGAAGGTTCAAGAGCTGCTTTTCTTGCCTGGGACCCCCCCAGGATCCTTCCCTTGTGGGGTTGCTGTTGGGTCCAAGAACAGCAGGTGGCCAGTGGGGCCGGGACAGGGCAGAAATGACAACATCGCATCCCCTGGGACTCCCCGGTTCCCTTCCAAGAGCTGATCTGCACCTGGAGAGAAAAGCATTGCTCAAGAAGTCTCACTCACCCTTGAATATTCCCACCTGACCAGGGCAAAAACCTAATGGAGAGTGGAAGATGATCCTGGGCCTTGAAAAGTATCTGCTGAGGGCACAGCAGCACTGAAAGAACTGAAGCACAGAAGGGCTCTCAGGAGAGCAGAGTGAGAAAGAGAAATGGGTGTCCAGAGCAGCAGAGCAACAGGCACTGGGATGGGGCCATGTGGGACAGCCTGTGCTGGCCGATGCCATGTCGCCTGCTGAGGCTGGAAGGCATCCAGAGCACCTTGCTCTGCTAACCCTTGGCTCTGGCCAAGCCGCAAACCAAGTGCCTCCTTGCCAAAAAGAAAAAAGAGCAGGGGCTGGAAGGAAAACTGATCCCAAGATGAGTCACCAGCCTGATAAGGATAACACCAGCTGGGAAACACCAACCGACAGAGGGAGGGGCAGCTGCAGGGCCATTATCTCAGAACCCTCAGTGCATGGCTATCAGCTGGGACAATTCACACCTTCCCAGGGGCATTCAAGCACTTACTAGATGGCCAGGAGATACAATCAGCAATCAAGCAATCAGCGCAGGACTATCAATTATCCTGAATGACATAGAGTGTCCTGTGAACTCCCACCCAGTGAACTTTATTCAGTTTTGAAAGCCAGATGGGAAACACCTGGGACATTTGATAGCCTTGGGAACTTCCAGATTAATAGAAATGCCGACAATAGTGCTTTCAGAGACTTAATTATGGTAAAAGGAATGGAGAAAAATGTGCAGGAGATGAGTACAAACTCGGCTCCTACCCCAGACGAGATAACTCTAAGAGACATCAAGAAGATGGATCCAGAGTAGTCCCAGACCACGGAGATCTTCAGCTTATGGTTAACATCCAGAACAATCCAGGACATGCTGAGGGGTTGCAGGACTGTTTTGATTCCTAAGTCAACCAATCCAGAGTGGTTAAAGGACATTAACAAATGGACACCCATCACGATTGGTTCTGTCTAGCTAAGACTGTTCTCCAGGATTTTAACAGCCAAACTGAGCAAGGCCTGCCCCCTCAACCCCAGGCAAAGGGGCTGTGTAAGAGCGGTGGGATGCTCTGAAGACCTGAAACTCCTGCAAACCATAATTTGGTGGGCAAAAAGAGAACACAAAGCCCTGGGTGTTGTATTTGTGGACATCGCCACGGCTTTTGACACCATAAGCCACCAGCACATTCTACGTGCCCTACAGCAAAGGGAAGTTGTTCCCCACATCATCAATTTGGTGAGCAATATGTATGAAAACATCTGTACCAATATCAAAAGAAAGGAAGCACAAAGAGACCACATCCAGATCTGTGTTGGAGTTAAGCAGGGTGATTCAGTGTCACCATTTTTATTTAATCTGGCCATGGACCCCCTATTGTGCAAGCTGGAAGAGGCCGGCAAAGGATTCCATCAAGGACCGAGCAGCGTCACAGTGATGGCTGTTATGTCTATTTTCGATAATTTGTGCTTGTGAGAAATAGATGCATGAAATATGTTATGTCGGTAAGAAATATTCCTGTAAGTTTTTTAAGCACTCAAGCTGGGGACAGGAAGGTTGCTTCACAGTATTTCAAAACCGCAGCTGGCAGCAGGGAGGAAAGGACCTAATTTGCAAAGGAATGGACGTGGCTGGTCCAGAGATGGGTGCTTCTCCAAGGTAATCTGAGGAACAGCCAGGCGGTGAATACTTGATAAATAGCTCAGATGGAGATAGCCAGAGCCATCAAGAAGACGCATCTCAATGTCGAGTTCCAGTCACCCTCTGATTGGCATACATGTCTTCCCAGACACAGTTTTGTTCAACTCTATGAATATGTGGGACTTTGAATGGAAAGAAAAGCCTGATTGCCGAAATCCCTGCCTTGAGCAAAATAAACTGTATAAAAACCGCTTGAGCAGGACAGTCAGTGTGAACATAGGGGACCCTATGCTGTAGTGGTCAAACCTGGGTCTCACTCAGTGCTGATCCTGGGCTTGGCACTGACCCTTTTTTTTTTTTTTTTGGATAGTGGCTTTTCCTTGTTATTCTCTAAATTTATATTTGGACCATTTAATATATTTTCTTTAATTAATAAATTGGAGCATTCATTTATACCAATGGCATTCGCAGATGATCTAGTTTTATGGAGCGGTTCCTGGGAAAACATGAAGAGAGACATCAAGATATTAGAGACCTTCTGCAATCTCACCTGTCTCAAGACACCAGGGGAGAAGTGCTATGGCTTCAACATCAAGCCGCCAAAAGACTCCTACACTGTCAATGACTGCGTTGCCTGGACCATCAACGGCACACCCCTAAGCATGGTCCGCCCCAGCAAGTCTGGGAAATACCTGGGCCTGCAGATTGACCCGTGGACTGTGACAGCAAAATCCAACCTTTCTACAAAACTCAAATCCTGTCTCAAATGCATTGATAAGGCTCCACTTAAACCTTTGCAGAAAATCCATATCCTCAAAACTTATACCATCCCTCAGCAGACCTACCCGGCTGACCACTCGGACCTGAAGGCAGGGTTCCTAGATACCCTCCACCAGAAGGTTTGGACAACGGTGAAGAACTGGCTGCAATTACGTTTGTCTGCCTGCAATGCTATGCTTTACTTGAGCACAAAGGACGGCGGTTTGGGCATCACCAAATTGGCAAGGCTGGTCCCTAGCGTGCAAGCTCAGAGACTGCATGGAATCGCTCAGTCTTCAGATGAGACCATGAAGATGTTCTGGCCTCCCCCTTTTCCAAACAGTCCTTTTTCAAATGCCCAGGTTTCCTGCACCCAAAAAACATTTGGGGGTCCCCCTTCTTAAGAGCCTTTTTCTTGAATTGCATCCAGTTATCATGAGGGTCAGGAGGGAATGATCAGTCTCATAATCTGAATCTCTGGGTCCTGGATCAAAAAGCTCCCCCTCCTCCTCACTGCTAGAGCCACAGTCAGCGATACAAACTGCTAACGACCGTGAGAAAGGATGCCTTCCCCTCCTTCGTCTGGGTAGGGGGGAGGTTGATGGCTGGGCCCCTCTCCAGAATCAGAGGTGCCAGTTTCAAGTGGACAGGGAGAGTCAGAGTGAGGCAGGGAGCCAGTGGCATCTGCAGAGGATACAGCCTGAGACTGCTCTTGCTTTTTCAATGTCTCAAAAGTATTCTCCAGGACGGGAGCCTATCTGACACCCATCGTAAAAGTGACTTAAGGGCCTGCTTTAGGATGGGAGAGCCATGCCTGCCCAGAAGGGCAAGCGTGGTTCCATAGACGTCTCTCTTGCTGGACATGTCCTGTCCCTTTTTTAGTTCCCCTGGCTCACCTGTCAGTCACAGCAGACAGGCGATTGTGGGCCCATACGTGGTTCTCTCACCGTTACGATCAGTTCCAGCGGCTCGCCGACTGCCACCAGTCAGGTTCTTCCCTCACATGGAGGCACCAATTATCAGCGATGAAGAGAGAGAGATGGGGATTCGGTGTGATGGTCAAAGAATCCCAATTTATTGTGAAGTACAAAAGCTTATATACTTAGTCAAGGAAGACTAGTAATGTTTTACTGCAATGATTGGATTAAAGAGCACATAAATAAACATATTAATTTTAAACATTTCTACATTTTCCTACATTTTAAACATCTCTTGCTTGCAGAAATCTGATGTAATTTTCCTTTTTCTGGTAAACTCCTCTGATTGAATCGTCTTGCAATCTTCATTTAATCCTGAAAGTTCTGTTTGCTATTGCCAGGCCATTTTGTTTATCAAATCTCTCATGCTAATAAGATCCAAAGTACTCTCTGATTTGTGTGCCCCAACAGGGTACCAGGGTGGGGACAACCAGGATGTTGGGGAAGGGGGAGTTCAGGGGGTCTCTGGTTTTGCAGAAACGAGGGGCTAGGGGCTGGGAAAGGCAGGAATGGGGGCCCAAGGCATTCCAGGGTGTGCCAGGGTCAAGTCCACAGGAAGTCTGGTGGCTGGGAGCCATGGGATGCCTGGGAAAAGGGGAGCAGGGGGGTCCTGGTGCTGGGAATGGTGGTTCAGGGTCCCGATGCCGGGACTCCTTGGACCCCCTACACCCCAAAGCAGAGAATAAGGAGAAAAGGGACCCTGGGACCCCAAAACCTCCAGCATCCCTAAGTGGGGAGATGGAACAGGGGGGAACTTTCTGGATTCCTGTGACTCCCTGCAGCCTGGGGAGGGCAGGGAGTGAGTAGATGAGGGACCACCAATACAAGTGTGACCCCAACAGCTGGGACAGGGGGGAACACACAAACATGAAAGGGGAGAGACCAGAGACGGGGAACTCCTGAGAAGCATTTTCAGGGCTAAATCATGGTATTTGGGAGGTTTTTATGGACCGCAGATGGCCGGTGACTTCTAGGGATGGACTTGGGCAGAGGGACCTTCAATCCCAAAGTGCTGATCCCCTGTTTTCCCCCTACCAGGATTTTCCATTCCCAGTCTTTGGGGGCAAGGACGAGAAGGATGCGACAAAGATGCCTGTCTTAGGTTGCAAGATGTAGCTGGGGGTGTGTCTATACCCATCTCATAGAGGTATGGGTATAGACAGTTATCACAGTCTCTGCCAGAGCTGCCAGAGCCCAGCCCAGCCCTGGGGGCTCAGCTCTGCCCTACAGAGCCCTCCCAGCTCAGGCACTGCCCAGGGGCAGCTCTGGCTCTGCAGGCTCTGATGGCAACGTCAGAGCATCCCTGAGCAGGCTGGAAAAGCAACACAGATGCTTCCTCTAAAGGCCACTGTGCTGATTTCTGTCACTGCCTGGTTTATTGAGATCTAAGAGAAAACTTGTTTATTTTTCTCCACCTGAACTGAGACGAATATCTATGTGCAAGTTCTCATCCAGGCATCTCAGAGCAGTAGATTAAAAAAGAAGGATTTTCCCTTTTATGCAGCCCCTGCTTTGCTGTTCTCCCTGTAGAATCTACTTGGAAATGTTCTGCAGTTCAATGCCGTGCTGGGAGCAGTCCTGAACAATGCAGCATCCTCAGCACACAAGGAGAACACTTCCAAGCCTTACCAGCTGTCTCCTTGCAGCCAGATCTTGTCCCCCAGTGCTGTGAGAAGCACCCAGGGCTGGCTGAGAGCTGTCCCTGGCAGGCAGCAGAGGCCCTGGCCCAGCACAGCGCCCTGGGCTGCAGGACCCTGCTCTGCAGGACAGCCCTGGGCACCCCTGGCCTCAGAGAATGGACTCACAGAGTCTGTGGGCATTGGGATGTTGCAGCCTTAGGAGAACACTGCAGGAGCTGCAGCTGCATTGTCCTGCAGGCAGAGGTTCCTGTGTCAAGGGCTGGCAGTGATTGTGCCCCAGGCACTTCTCAGCACCTTCCCAGCCCTGACTGATTGAAGCTCTCTGTGCCTCTGTGCTGTGCCTGGGCTGGCTGCAGGCAGTGGCCCATCCCTGCTGGGCTGTGCACAGGAGCTGCCTGGCCACACAAAGCCTTGGGCTGCTCCAGGCTCCTTCTGCGGGACGTGTTGCACCACAGCCCTGCCCTGGGAGAGAAATTCCTTTCTCCTGCTGTCCAGTCTGGGCCTCTCCAGCTGCCCTTGGGGCCATTATTTCCTTCTCATGCTTATCTCCTCTAGGAAGAAAAGCTCCACCATCTCTGAAACCACCCTTCAGCCCCTCCCAGGCTACTCCTGTTCTCTCCTCAGTCTCCATGCCACTGAGCCCAGAGCCCGCAGCCTCTACCTGCTGGTTGTGTGATGAGGCCTCCAAACCCCATCTTGGGAGATTTTTGGGTCCTCTCCAAGGTCTGTGAAAATGGAAAAGTAGTGGTCAAAGGTATTTTCTCCCAAATCTTGCAGTGGCAGAACAAGGGTCAATATCTCTAAATTACATGATGGAGCTGCAGGTGTGTAATCAATTCCCATCTGTTAGAAGTGATACAGTTATCTTCTGTTAATTGACCAGTTTTCTTTATCTCTTCCAGAACCAATCTTTCCTGCAGGAAATATCTTCTCTTAATGGGCCATTGAATGTCCCTGCAGGACTGAGAAAAATGACATCATCCCATTGTGAGATGCTCCGCCCAGGGGGAGGGGCCAAGCATTCCTGCCTGTTTATAATCTCGGACTTTGAAGGCCATCGGCATCTTTTCCCACTGCATTCTCAGTGGAGCAGCTTTTCTTCTCCACTGGATTCCCAGAGGAAGATTCCCAACACCACCACCACTGGACCCTCAGAGGAAAACTTCAGCCTTCTACAGGATCATTGCTTCAGCACAACCACACCTGTCATACTGCAGGAGGACTGCAGCCCCCATTTCCTGGGACTGCTGCCAGCATCCTGACCCACAGGGTGCCTAGTCCTATTCTGACTCAGTCAGTGGTTTTTATTTTGTGCTATCGCATTTGTGTTTTTCTAGGAAAGAACTGTTATTCCTATGCCCATATTTTTCCCTGAGAAACCCTTAATTTCAAAATCATCATTATTTGCAGGGAAGGGGTTTACATTTTCTATTTCAAGAGAGGATCCTGTCTTCCTTAGCAGACACCTGTTATTTCAGACCGTGACAATGCCCCAGGACACCCAGGCAGGTGAGGAGGAAGTCACTGCCCCTTTCCCCCCCTCTCCTGCTCCATCTCCCAGCCCAGCATTGCCCCCGGCTGCAGGACAACCCCGCTGCCAGCGCCAACCGCCCGGGGATGCACTGGGGGCATCTCCTTCCCCTTCCCTCTGGCATGGAGGCAAATCCCATCCTGTCCTTGTTCTTCCTCCCCCAGACAAGGAGCTGAAGATGGAGACCAGGGAGGACAAATCCCCGCAGCAGAGCCTCATGGAAGAGGCCGTTTTGAGTGGTTCCACAGTGCTGGAATCCAATGGGGAGGAAAAGCGCCAGAGATCCCACAGGAGGAGCGGCTCCAAACCCAACCCAGGGTGCTCTGAGGAGGAGAGACCCAGTCTGTGCCAGGAAAGTGGACAAAGCTTCAGCCAGATGTCGGAGCTGGTGGTGAATGAGCAGCTTCGTGATGGGGAGAAGCCCTACAAGTGCTTGGAGTGTGGGAAGAGCTTCAGCCAGAGCAGCACCCTGATCCGCCACCAGATGATCCACACTGGGGAATGGCCCTACAAGTGTGGGGAATGTGGGAAGGGCTTCAGGTGCAGCTCTGAGCTCATCACCCACCAACGCACCCACACCGGGGAGAGGCCCTATGAGTGTCCTGAGTGTCAGAAGGGGTTTCGGATCAGCTCCCATCTGATCCTGCACCAGCGGATTCACACCGAGGAGAGGCCCTTCCGCTGCCCCGACTGCGGGAAGGGCTTCAAGCAAAACTCCCACCTTGTCACCCACCAACGCATCCACACCAAGGAGAGGCCCTACGAGTGCTCTGAGTGTCAGAAGAGGTTTCACACCAGCTCCCATCTCCTTCTGCATGAGCGGATTCACACAGATGAGAGGCCCTTCCGCTGCCCTGACTGTGGGAAGGGCTTCAAGCAAAACTCCCACCTCATCAGCCACCGCCGCATCCACACCGGGGAGAAGCCCTACGAGTGTCCCCAGTGTGGGAAGAGCTTCTCCAGGAACTCTCACTTGACTGAACACCAACGGACACACCAGTAAGGGAAGGCCTGCAAATGGCCTGACTGCAGGAAGAGCTTTGTGCACTGCTCCAGGTTCATCCCCCATTGGAGGACCAACATTGGGAAGAGTCCTGGTGACCCATGTTCCCTGTGATCCATGCTGGGAAGAAACCTGTCTGTTTTCCTGCCCCTGGCAATGACATGAGGTGGGCTCAAAGAACAGGAGGGTCTGGCCGTGGTGCTGTCATAACATTCACTCCCACATCAGGTCATTGCCAGGGGCAGGAAAGGGACTCTCTCTCTCTCTCCTGAGGAGGAGGGTGTCCTTTCCAGGTAGGAGGGAATAGGTGGCTGGGAAGAGACAGTCGGTGGTGGTGTAGTTTTCTTATCTCTTCTGTGTTCAATATTGTTTGTGTTCCTATTTCTTCCTTATGTGGTTGCTGTTCCCAATAAATTGTTCTTATCCCAGCCGGGGATCTTTGCCTTTTGTGCTTTCCATGGGAGGCGGGAGGGCAGCGAGTAGCAGAGCGGTTTTAGCAGGAGCAGGAAATTGGGGAATCCCATTCCTAAACCCTGGCTGGTGGAGACTGAGCATCCCAGCTGGTGCCAGCCCTGGTGGCCATGGCAGCAGCCTTGGGAGCGGGTCCCTGGCTGGGAGCTGTGGGAACCTCTTCACTCTGGTGCCCAGGGACAGGACTGGAGGGAGCGGCTGCAACTGAGTCGGGGCAGGCTTAGGTTGGATCTCAGGAAAAGGTTTTTCCCCAGAGGCTGCTGGGACATTGACCAGGCTCGCCAGGGAAGGGTCACAGCTCCAGGGCTCTCTGCACTCCAGCAGTGTTTGGACAGCGCTGCCAGGCCCAGGCTGGCATTGTTGGGGTGTCCTGTGCAGGGCCAGCAGCTGGACTCGAGGATCCTGATGGAAAACCCGGATGGCTGGGACTAGGGGTCCCGGGTGTTTTCGGTGTTGAGGAAAGCAGGGGCTGGGTGCTGGGAAAGGCAGGAATAGGGGTCCAGGGGGTCTGTGGGCGAAGGAAAAGGGGGCTCTGGGGGCTGAGAGAGGCGGGATGGCCGGGAAGGGGGTGCAGGGGTTGTTGGTGCCGGATAAGGGGGTGCAGGGTGGAACCCATGCCGGGAATGGGGGTGCGGGGGGATGGCGGCGCCCAGGAATGGGGGTTCAGGGGCCCCTCGGTGCTCCGGAACGGGCGATCAAAGAGTCCCGGTGCCGGGGGTCCCTCTCACCTCTCGCCGCCCCCCCCGGAGCCCCAGGAGCGCCCCCAGCCCCAGCGCTGGAGCCATCGCTCTGCTCCGCTGCGGCCCCGCCCCCAGAGCCGCCTCCGGCCCCGCCATTGGCGCCGCTCTTTGCTGCCCGCCAATGGCAGCCCGAGGCTGCAATGACGTCACCGGGCACCGGGCAGATCCCGGCGGCGCAGGGCGGGAAAGGCCGAAGCAAAAGTGCCCGAGGGAGCGAGGGGGGAGGGGACGGGGGAATTCCAGAGAATTCCCCGGGATCCCCTCCTGGCATCCCCCGGCAGCTCCTCGGCCGCTCCCTGCGGGACCCCCGGGCCGGGCTGGGCTCAGCTGCCGGGCCCTGCGCTCCAAGCCTGCCTGGAACCCGCCGGCTTCGGCCCGAAGCGGGGCAAGCCCCGCCATCCGCGGATCCATTTTTTCCTGCGGCTGCGGCTCCCAGCCCCGGCGGAGCAGGAGCGGGCGCTGGGACTGCGATCCCTGGCTGGCGATTCCCTTCTGTGCCTCTCGCTCTTCTCTCCCTTTCCTTGGGGCCATCACAGATCCCAGAGCGGCTGCAGAGCCCCGTGCCCAGGCCGGGTTTCCCAGCAAAGGGAGGCCTGGGGGTGAGGTGCCCCGGGCTGACCGGGAATGGGGGTCCGGGGGTGCCCGGAGTCAGGGAAACGGGGGATCCAGGGGCTGCCAGAGGAGGAGAGCCGGCAAAGGGAGTGCAGGGGATGTCAGGGCAGGATAAGGGGGTACAGGGGGTCCTGGAAGTGGGGAAGGAGCTGCGGGGGGGGTCCCGCAGGACCCCAGGAATGGGGATTCCAACGGGGTCCCAGGGGGGCTCCCCGAAGCCGCTCCCAGAGGGGAGCAGGAGCTGGGGCAGGACTCTGGGGAGAGAAAAGGGGGTGACCCCGGCATGGGGGGACATGGGGGAGTCAGACGCGCTCCCAGGGGGGACACGACCCCCGGACCCTCCTCCCCTTCTCCCGCAGGGGAAGCTGAGCCCCAGCCCAGCAGACGAAGCCCAACACGAAGCCTCCGAGCCCCGGCAGCATCTTGGGGGGCGTCCGGCTGCAGCTCCGGGGGCGGGAGGGGCAGGATCTGGGAAACGGCAGCGGCTGCTGGGAAGGGACCGGCGTGGACTGGGACAGGCTGGGATGGACTGGGACACCAGGATACAGCGGGACACACCGCACCCAGGACTGGGACCCACAGGGAGCAGGATCAGAGCACACTGGGACCCAGCAGGACCAGAACTGGGGCAACAGGGATCATAGTGGCACCAACCCGGATTGATTGGGAGTGGCTGAGAGTGACTGGGATCATACTGCTGGAAACTGGAACCTTACTGGGCTGAGTGGATGTGACTGGGAATGACTATGAGTATGCTGAGGTCATCTGGGATGTACTGGGAGTGTCTGTAACTGTACTGGGAGTGACTGGGAACACACTGAGAGCAACTGGGAGTGACTGAGTCTACACTGGGGGCAACTGGGATTGATTGGGACCATGCTGGGGAAGACTGGGATCATACTTGGAGTGATTGGGTCTATGCTAGGGGCCGCTGAGAGCAACTGGAATCATACTGGGAGTGACCAGGATGATACTGGGAACATAGTGAGTGTAACTGAAAGTGGCAGGGAGTGACCTGGAGGGAACTGGGGGAACTGGCTGAGCTGGGGCTCAGGGCTGTTCTCCCCCAGGGCTGCCCCGGGTCCTGCTGCCACCCCCAGCCCACAGAGCCGAGGGACAGGGGACAGGGACAGGGGACAGCTGAGGGACACGGACAGGGGACAGCTGAGGGACAGGGCACAGCCGAGGGACCGGGGCGTCTCAGTGCCAGCTGGGCAAAGGGGTAAAAGGACGTCTCGGTTCTCAGGAATGGGAGTGCAGGGGGGTCTCAGGGTCACAGAAATGGGGGGGGGGGGGGCAGGGACGTGGAGAGGTAGAAGGGAGTTGTAAGGAGTTGTGGAAGAGGGGACAGTGGGAGCCACGCCGCTCCGGCGCCTCCTGAAGCAGCACCCTCCTGTCCCCTCCTGTCAGGGAGTAGTGCAGAGCCAGAAGGTCCCCCCTGAGCCTCCTTTTTTCCAGGCTGAGGCCCTTTCCCAGCTCCCTCAGCCCCTCCTGGTGTTCCAGCCAGGGTAGAATACTAGTGCTACCCCAAGAGCAATGGATAGGCCTGCCAGGGGTGCCTTTATCACCACATTTGAAGCTTTCCTAAATACTTGGAGAAAAACTCTTCAGGAAGCACCAAAGTCAAGTCAGTAGCTCAAGTGAGGATCGCCTTTGAAAATCGCTGCGGCTCGGCCCGGCCCCGCCCGGCCCGGCCCCGCCCGGCCCCGACGATCGGGTGCCGTGGGTGCCTGGTAACCGCGAACGCGGCGGCGGCGGCGGCTGTGACGTGCGGGGCTGCTGTGCTGCGGAACAGCTCAGTGGCCACAGACCGCGCTCCTGGCTGCTTGTGCCAGCCTGGGCTCGTGCAGGCGGCTACACTCGCCATTCACAAGCGAATTGTTCGCAGAGCATTGGTCTCTGCACGGGATTCCTCAAAACGCAGAGCATTGGTCTCTGCAAAGGATTCCTCAAAACGCAGAGCATTGGTCTCTGCAAAGGATTCCTCAAAACGCAGAGCATTGGTCTCTGCACACGATTCCTGAACACGCAGAGCATTGGTCTCTGCAAAGGAGTCCTGAACACGCAGAGCATTGGTCTCTGCACAGGAGTCCTGAGAGCTTGGTCTCTTCTAACTATTATTAATGTTCAGATTTTTAGCTCCTGGTTTCAGTAGGATCCATCTCTGAATTGCACAACATAGCCATATAGTTCAAGTAAAGCCCAACTAGAGGCCTGACAATACTAGCTACTTACACCAAACAAGCATTTAGCTACTTTCAAATGCTATAAAATTTTTAGCACCAGTATATGCCTTGAATCTGCCATGAATTGGGTTCTGGATTTTGAGAGTTCCATTGTTGCTCCTTCCAGTTTCGTTGAGGCATTGTCGCTCATCTGGGATATCCTCCCTTCAAAATGGCTTCTGGATTCCCAAAAAAGACACCGACACCTTGTCCTTGGTCCAGGGAAATGCTGAAGTCTTTTACTGTAAGTAGCCACTGGGGCTGTGTTAAGGCTGGAAACTCCCCTCGCGTCCCTCCTCTCCCTGGCCCTGTTGTCCAGCAGCGCTGTGAAGCTGCAGACCCCCTCCCCACCTCTTTGTGCCCTGCTCCTGTTGGTGGGGGCTGTCCTGGTGCAGTAGGGAACGCCGTGTGTTGCCTCAGGCTCTTGCCTGGCTGTGCCACCGGAGCCAAGTTAAAGCAATGTGCAGCTGAAGCCCGGAGCGTGTGTTCTCTCCCTTTCCCTTTGCCACAGCAATTCCTTCTGTCAGGCTGGGCACTCACCTGTGCTGCTCTCACCAACCTGCCCTTGGGCACCTGGGCATGTTGGTGGGGGGAAGCTCAAGCTCTGCCCAGAGCCTTGAGAGACACGGCCCAGAGCCTTGAGAGACACGGCTGGTCCCAGCTAGAAGAGGTTCCAAGCCAGCTGTTCTCTCTCGTCTCCTGTGTGGGCGCAGATCCAGCCCTGCAGGCAGCGCTGGAGTCAGGGCCACAAAGGTCCCTTGGGGTCTGGAGCTCACTGGACTGAAGATGCCCCACTGCTGAGGCTCTGTCAAGGAGATCCCTCTGTTTTCTTCTGTGGAGGGGCCTGTGAGCCCAGACAGAGAAAACAAATGCTGATGAACAGAGAGAAGGAAAACTTGGACACATTCCTGTGCACCTCACTCTTGCTACAATGTTCCTTTCTTGCCTCTCTTGGACTCACACAGCAGCGACATCTCCTTGCTGGGAGTTCTGAGTGTTGTGCAGGGATGGGGTTAGGGGAGTTGTGAGAGCTCCTCCCCACTCTCTGAAAAGGTCACTGCCTCAATCCAATGAAACTAAAGAGGAAACAAATGCCCAAAGAGCAGAACTCCCCCAAGATGTCACATTAAATCACGGAGAAGCCTATGGGACAGGGCCACGTGGTTGGAGTATGTGTATTGCACTCTGTACTATTAATTTATTGGTGCTAAGTATTTCAGCAGGAAAATTCCAGGACTGTCCTAGACTATGTGTTCTCAAATTGTTCACCAGTGCCACTCGTTCAAGCCAAGCCTTTCTGAACAAGCCCATCTCTGAGGCTCTTGCTGGTTTATTTTTGCCTTTCAGCTGCGTCCCTCTAAGTCCCTGTGGGAAAAGTTTTTCAGCATGAAGAAGAAGATCGAAGCCAGGAGGAGTATTCTGCCCAGCATTAACCCAGTTCTAGACAGGAGTGAGCCTCATCAGAAGGTAGCCTTTTCCTGCTCTTTTCCTTTCTGTTTGATGTGAAGTTTGAAGAGGGTGTGTGCTTGTGACAGGCTTGCCTCCAGCAAAATACCTCAGTGTCCAGGTCCTGTTGTCAGTGCAAACTGCTGGTAGTGGTGGACTGGGAGTCCTGATCTGCACTGAGCCAACACAAATAACCTCTGCTGAAGCTGCCTAAATTGCTAAAACAGTGGGGGGAAGGCTGGGGACACAAAGGCACAAAGTTGCCATTTGCCATTCTCCTGCTGAAGTAGCCACCTCTTGCTTTGGTGTGGTCGCCATCAAATGCTCGGGGTCACGGGATTCCCTCCAGAGTGGCAGCGTTGGCCTTTGAAGGCCAAGGACCTGCAGTAACTACTTCAGATTTAACAAAACAAATGGCATGAATGCTTTGGGGTGGAACAATGCGTTGGACCCTGACGGGGTGTTAGATTTTGCAGGCTGCCAGATGTGCAGGGGACTCGCCCTGGGCAGAGGGGAATGGATGTGCTTTATCTGCATCAGTGCCTACCTAGAGGTGTGTTTAAAGCTGCTTTTCTGGCAGGACTGGCTCAGTCTAAAGCACAGTCCAAAGGGGTAGGTGAGCGAGGTGGGCTGTTGAGCAGGAAATTGGCAGCAAGAGACATGTAAGACACTGGGTAAGGATTGCCCTGGAGAGGGGCGTTGGGAACACCTCAGGGAAGGGCACAACTGAGGGACAGGGTGCTGCAGCCACTCCCTTCAGCAGCCTGTGCCTCCTGTGGAGTCACACAGGAGACCTGCTTGTGTCTCTGGAGTGACAGCAGTGTGGCTGGAGAAGGCAGACAAAGCAGGGCAGAGTTTTCTCAAAGCAATGTCTCTGCTCCAGAAGCATTTGCTGTTGTTGTGTCATTCCAGACATGCCTCTACAATGGTATCATGTCAGATAGCAATAATCACAAGAAAGCACCCATTTAAAGCACATGGAAAAAGGAGATACTAACTCTACTTTTACCCAAGCTGCTGAGAAAATAACTGAACTTTATCCTCATTCAGCATTCACCTCATTTGTCTTTTTCCTAACTTCTGTGTTACTTTATTTTTGCTTTCCCTCTGTTTGAAACGCACTAACTTTTAAATACAATGAAAGGGGACAAAATCATCGAAGCAAAAGAAAACTATTTCTTAGTAAAGATTCAGCTGCGCTGGGCATGGCTGCTTCCCCCTGGAGACAAACAAACACAGCCTCAGAGGAAATGGCAATCTTTCTATCCCCTTTATAGCCGGCCAGGGCGGTCCCTGTCCCCTTTCCCCTTGGATGGGTACTTGGGAACTTCCATTCTGTCCAACTGCCAGCTCTTCTGTCCCCTCCCCTCTCATCCTGCTTCCTTTTGGTCAGGTCTTCAAGCCCATCCCTCTCACAGCAACACCCAACAAACCAACCTGAACAAATCCAAACCACAAACAACACATAGAACCAACACATTCCATTATTTCACTTAATAACCTTTTGGCTGCAGCAAATGTCACCTTATCTCTCTCACCTCCTCTGGTACTCTTCTCTTCTTACTGATGTCGAAGTTCTAGATCAAAAAAGGTATTTGTAGTTGTGTGGGCCTTGGTTTCCCTGTCTCAGAGTAAAGGACATCCCAAAATCGTTTCCCATGGAGTCTGATGTAAATTTGTGGGTTTTACTTACTCCATGAGTGCTCACGCAGTGCCCCAGAGCTCTGTGACCACACGGGCCCAGGGCTGTGCTTCAGGTAAGTGCTGCCTGGCATTCTGGAGAAGGAAACCTGGAGAAATACACCCCAAAAGAGCAGCTTGCCTTGCGCCTGCTCTGTGTGGCCCAGCAGCTCTTGGTCAGCTCAGAGCAGAGGTGGGTGAGCCACTGTTTGCCCAGTGTGGGCTGGGCAGATGTGCTCACCCCGAGCCTGTACTTCACTGGGGGTCAGTGTAAGGGATCCTTCATGAACCTTCCTCCCAGCAGCTGAACCTCTCCCTGCTCTCTCTCGCCTCTCCAGCTGTCATCAGTTCCCCTGAAGCAGAACTTGTTTCAGATTTCCCCACCAGAGGTGGTATTTCAGAACTTTGTCACCCATGAGGTCTCTGAAATGGTGCTGTCTATCATGAATAAGGACAAGGTAAGTGCTGGGGTGTGGAGCTTTAACACTGTGCTGGAAGAGGAGAGCGCTGTCATTCCCAGAGTGTACAGCAAAGCAAGTTATCTGCTGCAGCACATCCACCAGAAAATGTCTCAGCACCTTTGTTCTGCAAGGTGGTGGAAATCTTACTCTGCTGGGAATTGTCCCCTGATTTTGGCCATGTGTTGATGGTATCTATCCCAGAGGAGCTGCCTTCTCTCAAAAGCTCTGGATTGATAGGAGTGTTGAGGGCTGTGCAGTTCTTACCTGCTCTCATGCCTTGCCTTGAGTGTGTGCCACATCCTGTGTCTCCTTGCTTAATCTTGGCTCCTCTGCCTCTCTCAGCCTGTTTGGCTCCCTTTGTGCAGCTCTCAGTCAAAGCTCAGGGGCTGAGTCTTCTCCACTTTATGCTGGAATCACTTCTCCTTAATGGCACTGGCACTGCAGGAAGTGTCTTCTGAAACAGCCCTGGAATCAGGCTGAGGTAGCAGAAGCAGCAGGAGGCTTTAGGTGCCACTTCAGGCCCCTGCTGGGCTTCATCCAGCTCTGCTCAGGTTTTCCAAAAGCACCATGGTGCTCTGCTTTCCCTTTGGAGAACCTCAGCACATCCAAAGCCATGTGCTCCTGGAGGTTTTCATCTTCACTTGAAGAAATTGTGATTGTTTTGCAGTTTCCCAAGAGAGTTGAGAGGGCAAAAGCTGAAAAATGTCAGCAGTTGTGTTCCACTGTAAAGGGGAACACTGAGACCATTTGAGTTTCAGTCAGGGCAACATTTTCCCAAATGAGCCTTGTGCCAAGAGTAGGCTGATGGCAAGAGACGGGAGGGAGTCAAAATCATCTGGTTTAGACTTTTTGAGATCATTTTGGTGCTCGGGGGTTGATATCTATGTGCTAGAAAATGCATGTTTGCTGTGTCTGTGTGTCCCAGAGGGCAGAACCTGGCCTGCTGGCTGCAGGCAGGAATGCCCAGCAGCCCAGCTTGCCTGCACAGGCAGCAAGAACCCCTGGAGAGACAAGACTGGCTTTTGATACTGGAACCACACTGTGAGTCGGTGCTGGTCTTGTTTCTCCAGGCAGAAAATGCCTTCGAAGCCCACAGTCGGTAGGCACAGCCTGTCTGTGTTTCCGTCACTTTTGGCAAGCTGATTGCTCCCATGGTTTTATGATTCTTCCTTGCTGCTTTTCTGCCCATTCAAATTCTCTTTGCCATCTCCTCATTTTAGGGGTTGTCTTGCTGTGTTCCTTTTGGTTTTCAGGTTTGCTTTATTCCCAGTAAGGCCACAGTGTTTGGTCTCCTCTCTTGCTGGTCTGCCTGCATGACTGTATCCCCAGAACTGCCCTACCCAAACCGGATCTGCTAGAAGGGAATTTCTTCCTTCCCCCAGGATAATGTGCTGGTTTGCTTTCAGGCAGCACATTCCCCCTCTGGAACAAGACTACTGCATGGCTGGGTGCAGGCAGGAGCCAGCAGGTTTTTTGGCCTGTTGAAGATGCAGATGACTTGGTTCAGGTGCTCTGTCTCCATCCTGCTGGTGCTGACCTGCTCGGCCCTTCCTTCCCACCAGGCAGTGCCCTACTGCCCCTGGCCAAAATGCTGGACCCAGAGAGAAGGGATTCGAGTTCACCCTTGGGAATTCTGTGCCTGTACCTCCACAGCTGAAAGTGCTTTGGAAAGGGGGTCAAGGAGGGATGTCAGCAGGGCACGGACAGGTCTCCTCTCGTGCTGTTTCCACAAGTGGCAAAACCATGGTTTCATGTCTTTCCCGCAGTTTCCTCAGGTGGTGAAGGTCTCCATGGAGAGCTCGCCTTACTTCCAGCTCACGTGCTCCAACGACGCGTACCGTGTCGTGCTGCCGGGCGCGTCCGCCCCCGTGCGCATCCGCTTCACCCCCGAGGAGAACAAGGTGAGACTGGAGGAGCCAAAGCACAGGATTGTCTCCAAAGCCACTGTGCTCCCTGCGCTCTGTGCACCCCCACATTCCATGCTGCGAGCCTGGCTCCAGGCCGTGGGCAGGCAGCCTGCAGCCAGTCACAGCCTGGCACGTGCTGTCAGGCACTGCGCCCGGGCCTGGCAGGCTCTGCTTCCCCTCCCTGCGCATTCCTGAGCCTTCCCAGGGGAAGATGCGCAGGGAACAGTGAAAGTGACAGAGGGGCCTTGATAGATCTTCCGCCATCTCTAGGTACAGTGGAAGGGATTTCATTATTATGGAAAACACTAGAGGAACAAAGAGGTGGGAGAGCTTTCCTCCTTCCTGACTGGCAACAGCTTCCCTGCCTCACCCTGGGCTGGAGCAAAGACGGTGCTTTTCCACACCCTCTGTTCTCCAGCTGTGGGAACCCCGGGCAAGGGGAATATCCCCCTGTCTGCCCTGGGGTGCTCTGACTCCCAAGAAAACACTGACTTTGACCCTCATTCATGGAGAAGGCCTCCTAAGCCTCAGAGTAAACCAGGAACCACAAAAGTGTGAAACGGACTGTAAAAATTGTAGATAGTAGTATAGTATGTCACATGAGTAAGAAATTGAAGTTTTAAGATTTTTAGTGCGTTATAGATAGGTTCAAAATAGAAGATACAAGGTGGTGTCTCGAGTTCCTTTCTTCTCTCATCTTCTTCCTCTTTTTTCTTAAGTTTAAGTAGTATCTTGTAATTAAGTTAAAAAAATCTACAAGTTTTTAAGAGTCAGTTATTAAGTTAGAAAAAGAAATAATCTGAGTATCACTTCTTAATTAGGTAGTTTAGTTTTTGATTAAACTTCAAAAGACCTTGCAGCACAAAGTTGTTAACCATTCTTGTGCTGTTTTCACACATACAAAGTCTAAGCACAGACAGTGTCCTAAAGTTTTGATAAGATAACAATAAACAGAAACTAAAGAGCAAAAAAGTCCAATACGTCTCCCCTGGCAGGGGAGCCCCCAAAAAGTTACCCAGCTTAGAACCCACAAACTCACATCCAGCCTTGCAGCTGTGCTGGCCCAGAGCACAGGTGACCGTGGTACAGCTGCAGGGCCAGGGCAGAGGATGTGCTGTGCCCATGAGCCCGGCCTGGCACAGGCACACTGGGCTCTAGGTGCCCTTAGCCAGCAGGAGGTTGGTGAGCTGCAGGGGACTTGGTCACCTCCCTGAAAGAGCTGGTGTAGGGCAGGCACAACCTGCAGGCAGAGCTGTGAGCCCAGAGCAGTGACACTGCTGTGCCTCTGTCTTCATGCCTGTCACTCTGGTGGCTCTGTCACCTGGCAGCCGTTCCCTGCCAAAGGTGCTTTTGTGTGGAGGTTTGAACAGCGGTGCTGGGGCCCTGGCAAGTGCGATCTCAGTGCTGTGATCCGGAGGCTTGTTCATACAGAAGGGTTTAGGACATGGCATGGAAGGGAGGAAGCCTTGCAGGAAAACAGAGGCTCTTTCCAACAGCATGCTGCCACCTCTTAGCGCTGTTCTTCTCCTGACTCGGTTGGAGAGGCAAAGGTAGAGGGCAGTTCTGAGCCAACTGATGTTTCTATACCAGGCCAGAGGTGCAGGAGCTTTTTGGGTGCAGCTGTTTCCTCATCTTCTTTTTGCTGCTTAGAGTCAGTTTAACACTTTGCCCTATTCTCAAACAGTGGGAATATAGAAACCTAAAGAGGAATGTCCTGTGTTCCCTAGCTCCATGTTCCTTAGAAGGGACTTAGGAATTATTTAACATCATTAAAATTTAGAGTAAAAATTATGGTGGCCTAGGGCAGTTCTCTGGATGACCCAAGTGACACAAGAGCTTAATGCCACTGAGATAGGTTTTGCAAAGTGCACTGGTGCCTTTAAAATGCGACATATTAGTAGAAGTTAGTGTTCATTTTAGGGTGGAATAGGTAAACTGATGCCCTTGAAGGGTTATAGGAAACGGTTTTTCTTCTGCCATGGGGATGGCACTAAATGTCCTGTGCTGAGCTAGTTTCTTTTCCTGCAGGATTATTCCCACCAGCTCGTCTGCATGACTGAAAGCGAAAGGATAGTTGTGCCAATTCGGGCCATTGGTGGCCGAACTATCCTGACCTTCCCTGACCAGCTGGACTTCTCGGCCTGTCCGGTCAAGTACAGCACCCAGAAGACTCTGCTGGTTCGCAATGTCGGTAACCGGGCAGCTCATTACCAGCTGAGCACCCAGAGGTGAGGATCTGTCCTTGTGCAAAACACCTTTGGGTGATAACAGGGCTGGGAAAGAGCAACAAAAGGAAGCAGAGCGTGGCAGCTGCTGCCCTCTCTTTGTGTTGCAGTCCTTTCTCCGTGGTTCCGACCACGGGAACTCTGGGCGCTGGCGACAGCATGCGGGTGACAGTGGGATTTCACCCGCTGACGACCGGTGACCATTCCGGGTGGCTGTGCTGCAACACCGGTGAGTGCTGGGCCCTGCACGGGCCACAGGACACTTCTCCACCATCGCTCCCTGTTGTCCCATCCCATGGGGATTGTCCCATCCCCCTCCATTCCCTCCAGAGGTCCCTCCCCTGTTCCAGCTTTACCCCAAAGAAAACAGAGTTTTCTGTTGTGTTAGCAACTGTTGTGTTGATAACAGTTTTCTGTTGTGTGATCAACTGTTCTGTTGTGTTTATCAAGCCCCTTGGTGTTTAGGGGCTTGATAAAGTGGATCCCCTCTAACAGGGCTAAGATTTTTGCACTCCTGTTTTGCTGGGAGTTGCTGAATGGAGGAAGGAGGAACCCTGATTCTGCAGGACCGTGTGGCTGTGCCTGGGTGAAGTTTTGTTTTATTCCTGGGCAGTGCTGTATGCGAGGTGTGAGGTTTCCATCAGACTCTCTCCAGTGCAATGTGTTTCTTGCACACCTCTGTCCCGTATGCTGCTTCTCCATTGGCTTGTCGCAGACCCTTTTTCTATGTTGCCCTTCCACATATATTTGGTTTCTGTCTAATAACATTTCCAGGCCCTCGAGTTCCTGTTTGGTGACAAATCAAGACAAATTTTTCCTTGTCCCCATTTCCCAGGCCGTTCAAGCTGTTGCAAACCTCTCACATCTATCTCGCATTTGATTTCTAGACTGAGGAATCCCATTCAGTGTTCATGTAGAAGCTACTCTGTTCTCATTAATCTTTCCTTTGTCCCTTTTTTATTTAATTTGCAATGCTCCAGCTTGGGTTTTGAGATCAGAACAATATAAAATATTTCACAACTAATGCAGCTGTGGGTTTGGACAGGGAGATGATGATGATGATTTTCACAGGGTTCATTTTGTAGTGGTTTGTCATATTGCAGAGCCAGGCTGGTTGTGTTTCCTCACCTGTGTCCCCTCCTGCTGTGGGCTGTCACTTCACTTGTTCCTCTGGGCCTCCTTTTGCTGCCCACATGCCCCCAGGCGTATTTGCTGGTCAGCAACAAGGGATCCAAGGGATCAGGAGAGACAGGAGTCTCGTGGGATGCCCAGGGCAGACCCTGGGCAAGCCAGGACTGAACTGGGCTCCTCAGCGTCACCTGAAGGACTTTGATGCAGAAATCCCGGTGATCTGAGTGGGTCACTGGAGCACATTGACAAATCTCTCTGTACGTACTGTCAGCTTGGGGCCAAATCTGCACAAACACTCTCAGAAATCAGGTGTTTAAGGAGGTGCCCAGGACATCCTCACGCTGTACCCCCAGAGCTGTCAGGATGTGATAAATGTACTGATCCATGGAACTGCTCATTCAGCTAAAAGCTGTGACACTTTCTCCTGTGACCTGCAGTTTGCTCTGGTCCTTGTGCTTCCATCAGCAACTGAGCTGAGCAAAGACTCCCCTTTGCTTTGTTCCAGGTGAAGAAACTATCCACACAGAGCTCCACGGAGAAGCTGGAGCTGTCCGTGTTGGGTTGAGCACAAATTTCGTGGAGGTTGAGACGACTTTCATCACCATGTCCAACCACGCAACCATGTTCATTAAAAACAGGAGTAACGTCACAGCCCACTTCCAGTGGAAGGCTTTTCCTACTGAGGAAGAGGAGAATAAAGAGAAGAGGAGGTTGGTCTGACAGATCCATTTCAGTGAGATACACGGCCCACGGCTAAAACTGACGTGTGGCCTCAGGGGGGTGTTGGTGCTTTTGAGTGCTTTAGGCCAAGGAAACCATGCCTGGCTCTCAGGTGTGTGTCCCTGCTGGCTTCAGGAGCTCAGCACTTAGCATTCCAGTTCCACTTCTACTCCAACCAAGGATGGCATTTTGGCAAGGAAAGGTTGGTTGCAATGACTGGATTTCCTCAAGTTCTCATTGGGCTTTTGCCTCTCTGATCTTCTTCCTCCATGGCCTGGCAACATCCTTCAACAGCTCACCCTCTTTCCAAAGGTGATACACCCTCTTTTTTTCCCTTAGTTCCTTCAGAAGCTCCTTGCCCATCCAGGCTGCTTGTCTTCCCTGTCAGCTCGCCTTTCAGCACACAGGGACAATCTGTTCCTGCGCCTTCAAGACTTCTTTCTTGAAGTATGTCCATCCTTCCTGGACCCCTTTGTCTTTAAGGGCTGTTTTCCAGGGTTCTCGCCAAGTCAGTCTCTTGAACAGGCCGAATCTGCCCTCCAGAAGTCCAGAGTGGAAGTTTTGTTGATGCCCCTCCTTGTTTCACCGAATATTGAGAACTCTGTTCTTTCACGGTCACTGTAGCCCAGACAGTGGTGAACAGATGAAGTTCATTTAGTCATTAGGGAACTTCCTGGTGATATCCCTGCTGTACCTGGACCCCAGGGAGGCAGCAGACTGCCCTGTGGAATGGATCCAGTCGATCTACAGGGCCCTCAGCTCCCCTTAGAAGGGAGTCACCTACTAGCACTACCCTTCTTTTCCTCTTAATGCTTGAGGCTGTGACCTGTGTGACAGAGCAAGTGCAGCTGGGAGACTCTCCAGGCAGAATTTTTTCTGTAGTGTCATCTGGCAGAGCCTCTGGAGCCAAGCCTCATACCTATTCTGTCAGGGTACCTGGGTAGGTGGTGGGGGTCAGGACGGAATTTTATGACCTCCCCAGCAGAGACCCATTTCCATTCCCCACTGTCTCCTAGGTCTCCTCCTTCTGCCTGATGCCAAGAAGGGCAGGGCTCCTCTGGCTCCTGCTGAGCTTCTCTCAGGTTTGGACGGCTGTAACTCCACCAGTTTATTTCTGTGTCGCTCTCCCTAATGCTCCTCAGCCTTTCCACTTCTTCCTTAAGCTCTGCCACAGGGCAGAGCAGATCATTCAGCTGCCCACACCACACGCAGGTGTCTTTTGCACTTCCTCTGGTATTAACACCAGGCTCAGACCCTCCCTGCAGCCAGGGGCCTGGACAGCTGCGTCCTTCCTGGGGGGGTTCTGTTTGACTTAGTGCACTCCTGCTGGCAGCAGCAGCAGCAGCAGCAATGGCTTTTCATCATTTGTAAACCATAGCTGGGGGAAATAAAAAAAAAACAGCTGAAAGAAGAAAGAAGAAATCCCTGCCCCTGTCCCTGTCCCTGCCCCTGTCCCTGTCCCTGTCCCTGCCCCTGTCTGTCGCAGCCGCCGCCCATCGATGGCTGGGCGCTCCCCGCCCTCCCCCATCGCACTCCCTGCCGCCGCCTGCAGACTTTTCCCCCCCGGCCCAGTCTCTCCTCAGCCAGTTCGCACAGCGGCAGCGGCGGGAGGGCCGGCAGCGGGCCGACACCCAGGCAGCCGGGGCCTTCGGCCGGCAGGGCGAGAGCCCGCTGCAGAGGCAGGGCGGGCACGCTTAGCGCCCTCCCTTTCCCAAGGAGCTTGCTCCTCGGCTCTCGCCGAGCCTTCTGCTTTGCCGGCCTTCCTTCCTTGCTGCTCAGGGCCGGCCCCGGCCGAGCCTGCGGCGGGACGGCAGCGGGGGGAGCAGCTGAAGGGAGGGAGCCACATTCCACACTCCATTTCCCAGCTGTTGGTGCCCTTGGTGCCTCCGAGTTCTGCTTGCCCAGCCCCAGGGACGCTCTCCTGCCCCTGCACGCTCAGCCAGGCTGAGATGGTCACTGATGGGTTCTCTGTCAGCCTCTCCCAGCCCAGCCCAGCTCCCTGCAAGCTCTGCCAGCTGCCCTGAGCTCTGTGCAGCACCAAGGGCCTCTCCCCAGCACAGCCCAGCCGCCTCTGGCCCCACAGCTCTGCTCAGGCCAGGCTGCTCTGGCCACTGGCCCCACGGCCTCAGCCCCTGCCAAGGGCACAGCAGCAGCTGCAGCTCAGCCAGGACTCAGCCCCAGCCATGGGGGAAGGGGCTTGGCCAAGGCACAAGGAGGCTCCCTGGCTGCCCTGCTCCCCTCGGGCTCAGGTGCTGAGAGCTCTGCAGCCCCTGCTGCCATCCCATCTACCCAGGCCAGCACAAGAGCCCCGGCCTTGGGGCCCTCCAGAGCTGCTCCTGCTCCAGGCCCAGGGCCCATCCCAGAGCTGGGGCAGCCACAAAGCTGTGCCCATTTCTGCTCATTGCTGCTCTGATGAGGATGCATCCTCAGCCACTTGGAGGTTGCTGATGGATTTTACTACTCCACAGGCCTCTTCTTTCTTGAGTTCTTCAGTTCAGGACTTCAGTGAGAAAAGCTCATAAACATTTGTTCAAAACACCCAAACAAGAGAAGCCCATGGAAATAATTCAAGTCTTCAGTTCTTCTGTGGTTAATTAGACAGATTTCAGAAGTCTATTCAGTGTGAATCTAATATATTGAAAACAATGAAGAGAGAATAGTTTTGTCCTGTTGAAGTTTTCTCTTCCTGTTTATAGATTGATATCAGCAATGTCCAATTGATATTGATCCCCAGCACCTCCTAATGCAGTCTGAACAGATATGAAAATCAAGAGCCTTCATGGCTGACAATCAAAAACACTTTGTCCCTACCCCCACCCACCATTTCCCTCAGCCATGTCCTGCCACTCAGAGCAGCTGAGGAATGGAGTCACATCCAGGGGTGTCCCCAGAGCTCAGGACTGGGGCCTGGTCATTTAAATCTCTTTATTGCTGATCTGGACAAGGGCATAGAGGGCAGCCTCAGTCAGTTTCCAGGTGTTTTTAAGGGAATCAAGCCTTAAAAGGAAAGAGGTCCAGGAAGGATGAAGACATTTCAAGAAAGCAATCTGAAGGGGGAAGGAGCAGCCTGTCCCAGCGTGCCAAAAGATGAGCTAGTGAGGAAAATTACTGTCCAGGCTGCCCATGCAGCTTTTTTGGGAACACAGGGGAAAAAAGGACCTGCAACTCAGGAAGTGTTTATGGACTTTGTTTAAGGCTATATGGAAAGAAAATTAGAGAGGTGAAAGTTCAATTAAAACTAAACCTAGTGGCTTCTGTAAAAAAAAATATTTTTATAAAAAATATTTTATAATTTTTTTTAATAAAAAAATTAGCAAAACCAGGGAGAAGGAGAATCTCTATTCTTTATTAGATGCAGTGGAGAATATAACTAAAGATAAAGGGGTCACAAGCTCAGTTCCTACAGAGAGAACTAAAGATCAAGTAACTAAAGAGAAGGAAAAGGCTGAGCTACTTGACACCTTGTTTGTCTCAGTTTTCAACAAGAAGACAGGTTGTCCTCAGGACAAGTGTTCTCCTGAGCTGGTAAATGGGGACAGGGAGCAGAACAGCCCCTGTAATCCAGGAGGAAGCAGCTGGGACCTGCTGAGCCACTCAGATGCTCACAGGTGTATGGGATTGGATGGGATCCATGCTAGGGGGATGAGGGAGCTGGTGGATGAGCTCCCCAAGCTGCTCTCCATCATTTATCATCAGTCCTGGCTCAGCAGGGAGGTCCCAGGGGACTGGAAGTGCCAATGTGACCCCATCGCCAAGAAGGGCTGGAAGGAGGAGCTGGGGAGCTCCAGGCCTGTCAGCCTGACCTCGGTGCCCGGCAAGGTTATGGAAGAGATCACCTTGAGTGCCATCACAGGGCACCTGCAGGATGGCCGAGGGATCAGAGCCAGCCAGCGTGGATTTGAACATCTACACTGATGATCTGGATGAGGGGACTGAGTCCACCATCATCAAATTTGCAGATGACACCAAACTGGGTGCGAGTGTGGATCTGCTGGAGGGTAGGAGGGCTCTGCACAGGGACCTGGACAGGCTGGATCCAGGGGCCAAATCCAACAAGGTGAGGCTGAACAAGTCCAAGTGCCGGGTCCTGCACTTTGGCCACAACAACTCCTGCAGCACTACAGGCTGGGGACAAAGGGGCTGGACAGCTGCCAGGCAGAAAGGGACCTGGGGGACTGATGGACAGCAGGCTGGGCATGAGCCAGCAGTGTGCCCAGGTGGCCAAGAAGGCCAATGGCTCCTGGGCTGGATCAGGAATGCTGTGGCCAGCAGGAGCAGGGCAGTGATTCTTGCCCTGCACTCAGCACTGGTTGGGCAGCACCTCGAGTGCTATGTGCAGTTCTGGGTCTCCAATTTAGGAAGGACATGGAGGGGCTGGAGAGTGTCCAGAGAAGGGCAGCAGGGCTGCTGAGGGGTCTGGAACACAAGTCCTGTGAGGAGAAGCTTGGCCGCCACAAGCCAGTTATCCCTGTGGTAACTTTTCTGACACCTCCTGCTTAAAACCCAAAAAGCCAGAAAGATCGTGAGGCCCCGCTTTCACGGTCTGTATTCGTACTGAAAAGCAAGATCAAGCGAGCTTTTGCCCTTCTGCTCCGCGGGAGGTTTCCGTCCTCCCTGAGCTCGCCTTAGGACACCTGCGTTACGCTTTGACAGGTGTACCGCCCCAGTCAAACTCCCCACCTGCCGCTGTCCCCGGAGCGGGTCGCGGCCGGTGCGCGCCGGCCGCTTGGCACCAGAAACGAGAGCCCCCCTCGGGGCTCGCCCCCCCGCCTCACCGGATACGTGAAAAAACGATCAGAGTAGTGGTATTTCACCGACGGCCGGGACGCCGGCGGGCGGGTCGCCCCGCCGCGCCCGGCGCGCGCCCGGCCTCCCACTTATTCTACACCTCTCATGTCTCTCCACAGCGCCAGACTAGAGTCAAGCTCAACAGGGTCTTCTTTCCCCGCTGATTCCGCCAAGCTCATTCCCTTGGCTGTGGTTTCACTGGATAGTAGGTGATAGAAATGGGCCAGGAGACCAGCTCCTGTTAAAGGCCTTTATTGAGTGATCAGCTCTGGGTGGGAGCCTGAGGGGTCACGCACACCGCCGCTGCTCCCTTTGGCGACGCAGAGGAGGAGATGATCAGTTTTGCTTTGCAGCAGAACTGGGACTCCAGTCCTCGCGGGCGCGCCTAGGAAGACGTCTCCCGGCTCATTGACTAGGGTCCTCACCTCTGTCTGATTACCTTTAGATGGTGGTGATCTCCAAAACCTGGTTGATGGTACAGGGGGACTCTTCCCCACTGAGTCTTGTCACTTAATTTTCTAAATCTCCATGTCGGCTCGTTGTTTCCAGGGCCTCTTGTGGAGTCTTCTTCTGCCTAGCTTCATTTGCATATTACCGGAGCTATTTCCGGCCGCCGTTTTGGGAGCAGCGGAGGCAATACCCGAGAGACTCAATAAGGGTACCAAGAAAGGGATTCAACAGTGGAGGAAGTAACAAGGGGTACAACTGGAGTATTAACACAAGGGGGTACAACAATTCAACAGTGGGGGAAGTAACGGGGGGGGGTATTACAACAAGGGTACAACTGGAGTGAATATGGTGTACAATAAAGGTGTCTAACAATTATCAGCTTATTTCAACTATCTTAACTTTACCGAATTTATTCATGACAGTAGGTAGGGACAGTGGGAATCTCGTTCATCTATTCATGTGCGTCACTAATTAGATGACGAGGTATTTGGCTGTTTTTCGAACACATATATAGAATATATGTTCCTTTTCCAGGTTAAGTAAAGGTGGCCCGTCCACCTTGGACAAGTCCGGTGAAGTGGTCAAATTTGGTTGTAAATTGACACGTTATGAAATAATAGGTTCTGTCCCTACTCACTATCAGCTACCTAACTGGCTTGTGGCTGCCCTACGTCCCTAGCTGTGGTCTAATTTATTAAAAAAAATATAAGACAGTAGAAAAAAAAGAGCACTATATAACAATACAAAATTAACATAATAAAAACCAACAAAAGGCAGTAAAAAGGAAACAACACTACACCTACTCTGGGTTATGCAGTTTTCTGGCCCTACTGGGGAACATATGTACAATGTCCACAGATGACAGGAGCGCTCTTGTGGAAAAAGTCTCTGCAATTGTCACTTGCCTCGATTTAGAGAGGCCAAGAGTATTCAAAAGTTCAAAGTTCCCTTGGTGCCATTTCCCCCGCGCTCCTAGGGGAAAGCCCATAAAGACAACATCCTTTGCGTTGGTGAAACTCCCAGCTGATGGGAACAAACTTTCTGACTGACTGCAGAGGCCAGGACAAAGCTGAGTGGTTTCCCTGCCATGCCCCAGCCCTTCCTGGCCTCAGGGGCTGATGACATTTGTGCTCCCTCAGGTTCATGTCCCCACACCAAGAGCATGGCTGTGCTCCCACCAGCTCTGTGCAATGCAAACAGGGGCTCCTGAGCCAGTGCTGCTGTGTCTGTGCCTGCAAGGATGTGGCACCTCTGTGAGCTGGGGAAGAGGCCAGGGCTGCAGAGGGAGGATAATGTTGGCAGCTCCATGAGGACACTCTGGGACACTGCCCTGGGCTGTCCAGCACAGTGGGGAAGGACCAGCCCCTGCTCTGCTGTTCCTTCCCCTCTCCCCCAGGGCCCTGGCTGAGCACCAGCCGTGCTGTTTGCCCCCAGCCTGCCCACGGCCAGCCTGGGGCTGCTGACGGGGGTTTTTCTCTGTTGAGCATTGGCCTGGCCGTGTTCTTGAGAGAGCCTGGGCAAAGGAGCCTGGAGTCCCCAGGCCCTGGCCTGAGGCGTCAGCGCTGCCCCAGCAGTGCCCATGGCCCGTCCCTGCTGCAGCCCTGGCACTGCCACCCCCAGGACTGTGCCCGGCCCCGAGAGCACTCAGGCCCTGCAGCAACACCAGGGCCACCAGGGCAGCCGGGCAGTGGCACAGGAGCAGCACTGGCACCACCAAGTGCTGCTGCTGCTGGGCACAGCTGCTGTGCCAGCACTGATCTGCCCCCAGCTCTGCACACAGACATTGCTGCTGCAGCTCTAGAGAAGGCAACAAAAGGGGCATCTCTGCAAAAAACTCTGCTGGGAGATCCTTGAGTTCCTTTAAAGCCACCATGAGCACAGCACCTCATTGACACAGTCTGTGGCTACAGGGAAGGTGGAGAGAAACAAAATGAGAAATGCCACAAGGAATGGCTTTCCTTTGTGGACTAGATGAAAAAAAAAAAAATAAAACAAAGGAAAAAAAAAACAAGACATAACCAACAAGAAGCATCAAAGGTGACTTTTATCCCAAGTGATTTGTGATTTATTACAATTGATTTGCCAGCACTTTAATGATCCTGAAATCATCCAGCCATCAGTGTCCACACTGCAGCCTTGAGCTCCTGGTTCCTCAGGCTGTAGATGAGGGGGTTCAGGGCTGGAGGCACCACCGAGTACAGAACTGACAGTGCCAGTTCCATGGACGGGGAGGAGATGGAGAGGGGCTTCAGGCAGACAAATGTGCCAGTGGTGACAAACAGGGAGAGCATGGACAGGTGAGGGAGGCAGGTGGAAAAGGCTTTGTGCCCTCCCTGCTCAGAGGGGATCCTCAGCACGGCGCTGAGGATCTGCACATCGGAGAAAACAATGAACACAAATCATATGAGTCCTAAACAGGCACTAACTGCAATGAACCCAAGTTCCCTGAGATAGGATGTGGAGCACGTGAGCTTGAGGATCTGAGGGATTTCACAGAAGAAGTGGCCTAGGGCATTGTCCTGGCACAGGGGCAGGGAAAATGTATTGGCTGGGTGCAGCAGTGAAAAGAGAAAGCCACTGGCCCAGGCAGCTGCTGCCATGTGGGCACAAGCTCTGCTGCCCAGGAGGGTCCCGTAGTGCAGAGCTTTGCAGATGGGCATGTAGCGGTCGTAGCACATGATGGTAAGAAGGGAGAACTCTGCTGAAATGAAAAAGACAAAAAAAAAATAGTTGGACTGCACATCCTGTATAGGAGCTTGTCCTGGTGTCCCAGAGGGAATTGTGCATGGCTTTGGGGACAGTGGTGCAGGTGGAGCCCAGGTGGCTGAGGGCCAGGTTGAGCAGGAAGAAGAACATGGGCGTGTGCAGGTGGTGGCCGCAGGCTCCGGCGCTGATGATGAGGCCGTTGCCCAGGAGGGCAGCCAGGGAGATGGCCAGGGAGAGGCAGAAGTGCAGGAGCTGCAGCTGCCGCGTGTCTGCCAGTGCCAGCAGGAGGAAGTGGCTGATGGAGCTGCTGTTGGACATTGGCTGTGGCTGGGCATTGGGTTCTGCCCTGTGGAAAAAGACAGTGATGAGTTAGAGGAGATCCCTGTAACCAAAATCAAAGCCATTTTTCCACCTCATGACTCAGCAGGAGTTTCTCCAATAAAGAAACAAAGCTTTTGCTGAAGCTCCCACTCTGCCCATGACAGGAACTCCTGTGCCAGTCTGGGACATCCCGGCTCTTTGGCAGCCTGGGGACTCCTGGGATGTCACCGTGGAGCCCCCGTGAGTGCCTGTGACAGATCGGTGCCTTTGCAGCCCAAGGTCCCCTGGGATGTCACCATGGAATGGCTGTGACTGGCTCTTTACCATCTCCAGAAGGCCCTGGGAGGTGGCCATGGAGCCCCTGTCTCTGCCTGTGACATTCCAGTTCTTGAACAGCCTGGAGACTCTTGGGAAGTCCCCATGGAACCCCTCTGCGGGCCTGTGGCAACTCGGTTCCTTCCTAGGCAAACATCACCAGCCCCCCTGTTGCTATGGTCAGTTTCCATGGCAACCTTCACCAGCCCCCTGTTCCTATGGTGGGGTGGTTTTGCATGGGAGGCGCTTATGGAAGAAATGCAAAGAGAAGCTGCTAGCAGTTTCCTCCATGTCTGACACAAAAAGCAATCAGTAATTAGCTTTGAGAATTGACAATCTGTTAAAGCGCTGAGAAAGCTGATAAGCCTCTGTGAACATGCATGTAAAAAAGGAAAAATCCTGGGAGATCCCTCTTTCTTTTCCAGCCGGATGGCCTGGCAAAAGAGTCAGAAAATTCAGATATTGAGATGAGAACAAGATTTGAAATACCAAACCTTAATTACTGAGGATCTCGAAAGCAATAATACAGCCAAGTTGAAAGCAATCCCCCCTTCTGATTAAACAATGCCCTTTACTTACAGATAGATCCAAAGGTCAAATGGAATGTTCTGTCTCACCCCCCAATGTATGGTTCATCCCACACCTGTAACCCTCCCCTGAAGTATCAGGTATCTGTAACCCCATTGGCCCAAGTCCTGTCCCAGCCCACCTTGAAGCCCCCGATAAGGTGTGGCCGAGGGACCGGACGCTCTCTCTTGGACCTTCCTCTTGGGACGCTCACCCTCTCTCTCTCTCTCTCCCCGCTCTCCCTGGGCCTGCCACGAGTTGCAGCTAGCAACTCCAAGCAGGGCCCTTCACCCCTTCGAATAAACCAAATGTTCTAAAGACCTGGCTTCAGAGATCCTTCATCACCACCCATCCAAACCGTCCTGGAGCCCAGCTGTCCCCGCAGTCCCCAAATCTGGGGGGCCAATCTGCCCACACTGGGAGCCTCCATGAATGTCCAGCTCGTTCTCCTGGGGCTGTCAGCACAGGGTCCGTTGCCATCCGGTTCCATCCCCCTGACTGGCACTGATCTCCAAGGAAGCCTGGACCAAAGTTCAGCCAAAGCCTCAGCCAAAGTTCCCCAGTTAGGACAGTGCGGAGTCTTGCACAATTCCTTTTCAAGATGATGTCAGCACATCCATGACATCATAGCACTTGTCCATCTAGTCAAGAATCCCCCACGGGGACACTCTGCTCTCTCATCCATGGAGCACAAAACAGCAACATTCCAGAGGAAAATCTTTGCCCATAGGCACTGCAGCTCCTTGGGCAAGTTCCAGATCAAACAGTCAAGGCAGTGGCCTGAAATGTTTTCCCAGCTGGGTCACCAGAGATCCCAGATGCATCCACAGTGTCCCTGTGGAAAGAGAGAAGCAGGAGCCTTTCACTAATTTCACTTATGTCAAACAGGAATCGCAGCCATGGACATCTCTTGGGAACCACTTCTCCACTTCTTTTTTCCTTCTTGGAACCTATGACAAATATCTGGATACACCTGGGAAAAAAAACCTAGGGACACTGGGATTCTCTGTGATTCAAGCAAGGCTCCCACAGGCTTCAGCACCCAAACCTTTGACCCCCACTGTGGTTCTCCTGAAAAATATGAGTGTCAATTCCCAAACAGGGACACAGGAAGGTTTTATGACCGGGTAAAATTAGAGGAGTGGCATGTGGTGAACAGTTGAAAAAGCAGAAGTTTCCAAGTCCTTGAACTTCAGAGGCTACAGGGAGAAAGCTTGAAGTTTTTATGGTCCATTAATCTCTGTCTTCTCTCTGTTCATTTGGCACATTCCAAGTCCAGAGCAGATTATGGGAAGCAGACCTGCAGGAAGAGTTGAAGGCTCATTGCCAGAGAGAGGAAGAAAAGGGGAAGGAGGGAAAAGAATTCCAATTGCTTTTTTAGCACTAGAACAACAAAAAGCTCTTCACCCATTGTCAACATTGCAAGGGTGAGGCACGTTCCTCGTTTCTTACGCTAAAGTGCAGTAATTTGGAAATTGTGCCTGGATTAGAATACGACCACAGGCCAATAAGTGACCCACTTTGGTTCCCAAATCAGAAATCATGAAACTTCTCCCCAGATGTGTTTCCCTTGCAATAAAGAAGGCAGTTTGATAACTTTTGTCCCAAGTTTCTTCTGAGTTCCTGACTTCAGATGAACTGGAACCGTCCCGGCAGCACAAAAGCAGCCACAATGAGCGGGATCAAACCCCCAGGTCATCCTTCAATGCACTCGATCCACACCTTCCACAGCCCAGCAGCAATTCCTGCCTCTGCCCCCCGCGCTGGGTCAGCCTGAAGGGATCGCTCTGTTGTGCGGGGCCGGCTCCTGCAGCGCTCGGAGCCGCTCTGTGTCCCACAGCTCCAGAGCTGTGGGGCCTGTGCCACCTCTATTCCATGGCTGTAGTTCCTGTTCCACCACTGTTCCACCTTTTCCATGCTCACTCCACTGCTGCTCAAAAGCTGTGTTGTGCTGTTTCAGCACACTTGCTCTGCTCCTCCACCACTGCTCCACTGCTGCTCCAACACTGCTCATCCACCACTGTTCCACTTCTCCTTCTCTGCTCCTCCCCTGCTCCCCTGTTGTTCCACGGCTGCTGCTTCTGATCTAGTGCTGCTGCCACAGCTGTGGTGTCACAGAGAGGGGAAGGTTGGGGTTGCCACAGCTGTGGTGTCACAGAGCCAGGGACAATGGGACTGCCACTGCTCAGGTGTCACAGAAAGGGAAACACTGGGGTTGCCACGGCTGTGGTGTCACAGACAGGGGAACTCAGCAGCTGCCAGGGCTGTGGTGTCACAGAGAGGGGAATGTTGTGGCTGCCTCACAGCGGTATCACACACATGGGAATGCTGGGGCTGCCACTGCTCTGTTGTCATACAGAGAACGTTGGGGCTGCCAATGCTGTGATGTCATAGAGAGGAGGATACTGGGGCTGCCTCTACCGTGGAGTCATAGAGAGGGGAATGTTGTGGCTGCCAAAGCTGCGGTGTCACAGACAGGGGACCCTGGATCTTCCACTTCTGTGGTGTCACAGAGAGGGGCACTTGGGGCTGCCACATCTATGGTGTCACAGAGAGGAAAATGTTGAGGCTGACACTGCTCTGGTTCCACAGGCAGGGGAACGCTGGGGCTGTCATGGCTGTGATGTCATAGAGAGGGGAATGTTGGAGCTGCCATCCTTGTGGGGTCAAAGACAGGAGAACATTTGGGGCTGCCACCCTTCCAGTGTAACAAAGAGGGGAATGTTGGGGCTGCCACTGCGGTGCTTGTGGCAGCAGCTCTCTGGCCACAGAGAGCAGGCACAGACTTTCCCAGGCATTTTCCTGGGGAAGCCTGGGAGAAGATCAAAGAATGAGAAACAATTCTCGTCTCCACTTGTTGCACCTGCTGTTGTGCACATGTGGAATGTGTCATGGAGATTTGTTTGCCAAAGGGGGATTTTGTAATTGGACACTGGGTGGTGTTTGGCTGGATTGACCAATTAGGTCCCAGCTGTATCGGACTGGCTGTAAGGGTTGCTGAGTTTCTTAAGAAGTACAGTATAATAGAGTATAAGATGATATAATAAAGCAATTGATCAGCCTTCTGCAGTCATGGAGTCAATGCTAATTATTCCCCAGCTGGGGGCCTGTGGCGACAGGTGTCTACCTGGAAAGGGGCAGAGGATTTAATACCTGTTAGTTTCATAAGAGATAAGCACATCTTTATTATCTGGGTCACTTGAGTACTTTGAAGAAATGGCAAAGTTTTCCCACCAGGAACAGGAATTTCCTAGCCCCACTGTTTTCTTCTGCTAATGGCAGGAGAAGAAATACTGATCTTCCCCTCTACCAATGCACCAACATTCAGTCTAATTTTTCATAACCCTCTTCCTTCAGGTGTTTCCAGCTCTCCTGGTTAACTGGCCATGTTTAAGGACCTCTCTTCATTTACAGCAGCTGCATCTATGCCCTTCCTGTTGCTCCCAGATTTCCTCCTGCAGCTGGTCTCTGCTCATTCCAATGTGTCTCCCTTGACTGGCTTCATGCTTTGAGCATCAGGGAGTTTCCCAGTTTTTCCATAGTTTAAATAACTCCTTACTCAGCATCTTAGTTGTAGTTTTATCTTTTATATCACCTCTTTTTAAGAGATTGACTAAAATCCTTCCTGTATGGCAATGCCTTGTAGACGAGGGACATGTCAGATGCTGCTGGAATGTCAGAAGGAGCTGAGGGAAGGGTTTTGATGTTTATTAAAATTTATCATGTTGACATTTTTGCTGTTGGCCATGAAGAGAAAGCTTTCTGTGCCTCTGAGTCTCAGCAGTTCCTGGGCCCTCAAAGGACACAAACCTGATGAGTTGTGGTTGCCACTCCAGTGGCTGCACTTGGACCTCCCTCCATAGCCAGAGCAGAGCTCCCTTGTCCCACAAAGTCCCTGGCACTGGAGGGATGAAGGAAACAGGAAAGGCTGCGGGGATCAGGGGCAGGGCAGAGCCAGGCAGAAGAAGAACTTTTGCATTTGGTGGAGCTGTGCCTTGCCTTGGCTTTGTTGGCTGCCAAGAAATGAACATCCCTCTGTGTCTCGGGCAGCTCCTTCTCCAAGGAAAGCAGGTGGGAGTTGGAGCCAAGGAGCTGAAACCGGCAGGTGCAGCCTGGGCTGCAGGGAGCTCAGATTTGCACAAGGCTGCTCTGAGTGCCAGGGCTTGGATGGGGGAAATGCTGGGGTGGGAGTAGGGACAGAGTCAGATTCATTGTCAGCCATGAAGGGTCTTGATTTTCCTATCTATTCCAACTGCATGAGGAGGTACTTGGATTCAGTGTCAATTGGAGATTGCACATAGCCATGTGTTAACAGGGAAAAAAAAACCCTAAACAGGACCTAAAACATGTTGTCTCACTGTCTTTTGAAATATGATCTATTCAGTTTGAATACACTTCAAGGCTCTGGAGCAGGAAAATTCAGCAGCAGCCTCCAAGTTGCTGAGGATGGCAGCAGCCCCCACTGAGGCCATCCCTGCCCAGAGAGCCTGGGGGAATGGGCAGACAAGGAGAGCGTCCCTGGGGCTGGGCAAGCAGAACTCAGAGGCACCAAGGGCACCAACAGCTGGGAAATGGAGTGTGGAATGTGGCTGTGAAAGCCCTGCCTGGGCTGTGCCAAGCAGGACAGACAAGCCCTGACTGCCATCCCCCAAACAATTTTCTCAAGAAAACATTTGAAAGGAATTACAATAATTTGTGTCCTCTGAGTTGGATGTCCTGCAGAAATACCAACAAGAGATTCTCAGGTGATAAAAACAACCAAACAGCCTTTCGTGGCAATTTGAGAAAATCAGAGAAACTTCGGGAAATGGTTTAATATGACATTCAATCAACAAAAAACACTTCTCAGAGTATTAACTTGGCCCATTCAACTTCACAAACTCTAAGCCCGTTCAATTTTAAGTTAATCAAAATTTGCAAAAGGAGAGAATTAGAAGAAGACACAGAAAGAGAGAAAGACAAATAAGATATGGAGAAGCACAGACAGCGCTACCAGCTACTGGATTCCAGTGTTGTTTAGATGGAAATTCCAAGAAGAGGTAGGGTCAAGATGTGTGCTTGCCTTGTGGTCAGCCTTGAATACCCCTTGGTCTTCCTGGGCCCTTCCCCCAGCTGGGACTTGGGGTCATTTGGTCACTCAGGAGCTGGGCTGGGGGCTCCAGAGGTGGCTGTGGAGCATTGCCTGTGCTGTGCCAGGGAGTGGCAGACACTGCTGGGCTGGGAGAGAGGCTCTGGGGGGATTGGGGTTCTAGGGCAGGGCAGTGCTGGGGTGACAGGGCAGGGCAAGGCTGGACCTGCCCCTTCCTCCCCCCCACACAAAATGATTCAAGCCAACACTCTCCTCCAGTCTGTCACAATAGGGGTTATTGGAGGTGGAACCCAAATGTGGCCATGGGCACCTGGTCGAGAAGGACAGCTCTTTTCCATGGGAAGGAAAGCACGGAGCCATCTCCAGGGTTTTGGGGAGAGATTAGAGGTGACCCTTGTGTCACAGTGGCCCCTTGCTTCCATGTTAAGTGTTATTCCATTGCCAAATTATGAAGTTCTGGGTTTTAAGTAAGGTTAAATATTGTTACGTGCTGTTCTTCTGCTAAATGCTGAAGTCTAAGGTATCAGTCAAGTCCTGTTAAGTTTGAGCTCTGTTAAGCTTTTTGGCCGTATTCCTTTTATCCTTGCCCTCACTGTCCTTTAGGCACACAGAGACAGAGACACACACACACACACACAGACACACACACAGGGACAGTTCTTGGCTCATTTCTGGTTTAATTGCCTGGATTTTGTTTGGTTTTCTTGTTGCTTTGTTTCCTTGGTGTGCCTGAAGTGTCCAGTCAGGAGCAGAGTGACTCTTGCCAAGGAACTCTGTGGTGCTGTCGCTTAATATTAAATCTGGTTTTTACTGATCCCCTGCCATGGATTTTTTAAGTGCTCTCAAACCCTCATTCATAACAGGGTGAAGAAGCCCTGGCCCAAGCTCTGGCCCTGGGGGACACAGGGACGCTGCCAGGGGTCCTCGTCCCCCTGTCCCACCCCTCACAGCCCTGACCCCCCATCCCCATGTCAGGCTCTGGGGTCGATCTCGTGGAACATCCTCTGGGGGAGGCTGCGGTGCCAGGGGTGGGGGGACCGGGTGGAACAGGGGACCCTGCTGTGCATGAGCAGCGTTGGACTTCTCTGGGGGGAACTGTGAGGGGGCAGAGGTGTAGTGACCTCCCCAGTGACCTCATACATCCCCTGTGATGTCACACAGCCCCCTATGATGTCACACAACCCATTGTGATGTCACACCGCCTCCTGTGATGTCTCAGCTCACCCTGGGATGTCACAAACCCCCTTGTGATGTCACAGAGCCAACCCTGGGAGATCTCTGTGATATCGTACAGCTGTGCTGTGATGTCACAGAAGATTCTGTGACACCACAAAGTCACTCTGTGATGCCACTGTCTGTTCTGTCATGTCACAGCCTGCTCTGTGATGTTACTCAGATGCCCAATGATGTCACGACCCACACTCTTGGAAAGTCCCCATGGAACCCCTCTGAGTGTGTGTGACAAATCTGATCCTAAGCAGACAGTCATCACCAGAAGCCTTTGCTATGGTCAGCTTCCAGTGTGACCATCACCACCCCCTGTTGCTATGGTCCATCACTTGGCAGCTCCATGGAGACCCCATGCCAGGGGTGGCTGCTGATTTATTAAAGAAATATGGATATTGATCTAGCACCAATATCCAACTGTGACGGACAAAAACTCTCTAACAGTTTAAAGTTGGGAAGAGTATGCTTATTGCGACGCCGGGCAGCGTGCGGGATAGCTCCCAAATACACACCGCACCTTTCAGATGATTACAGAGTCCTTTTATCCACACAAGTGTTGAATACCCAAAATACAAATACATATTCATACTTTTGGTACATCCCATTCCTCGCTTCGTATGCTAATAATTTCAAAAGCTATTAAGCATGCGTAGTTTGTTCCTTGAAATGGGTCAGTGGTCCCTTTCATGGGGAGGGGTCCCAAAATGAGGAAGTAAATGAAGTCTTCCTCATTCTGACCTTTCTACATTTTCAATGCTAATATGACAAATGAACCTTGGTAGAACTCCCATTCCCTGTCTTCAACTGGTTTCAGAACACAGGAGGCCCACAATTGTCTTATGTTGCTAAAAGCTATTTGTCAGTTTCTACATTCTTCATTACAAACCCAGCAAACTAAACATGGTGTTGACAAGCAATCAATTATTAGTTAACTACGAACTCTTAACTTCATCAAGGCCTACTTAAAAATCCCTTTATTTTAATTAACTCTAGTAAGGCTTATCTCTAACTAAAATCTTAGCTCCTCTAAAATCTCTAAATCTCTTAAAGTTTATGTTTCACTGCCATGGACACCTGTTGCCACCTGAAGCCTGAGTCTGTAGCCATGGCAACCATTGGCAGTCCCATTCCCAGGGTCATGGGAACCCAGAACCACAGAATTGGCTGAGCTGGGAGGGATCATCACGATCCTCGAGTCCAGCTGCTGGCCCTGCACAGGACACCCCAACAATGCCAGCCTGGGCCTGGCAGTGGTGTCCAAACACTGCTGGAGTGCAGAGAGCCCTGGAGCTGTGACCCTTCCCTGGGGAGCCTGGTCAATGTCCCAGCAGCCTCTGGGGAAAAACCTTTTCCTGAGATCCAACCTAAGCCTGCCCCGACTCAGTTGCAGCCGCTCCCTCCACTCCTGTCCCTGGGCACCAGAGTGAAGAGGTTCCCACAGCTCCCAGCCAGGGACCCGCTCCCAAGGCTGCTGCCATGGCCACCAGGGCTGGCACCAGCTGGGATGCTCAGTCTCCACCAGCCAGGGTTTAGGAATGGGATTCCCCAATTTCCTGCTCCTGCTAAAACCGCCCTGCTACTCGCTGCCCTCCCGCCTCCCATGGAAAGCACAAAAGGCAAAGATCCCTGGCTGGGATAAGAAAAATTTATTGTGAACAGCAACCACATAAGGAAGAAATAGGAACACAAACAATATTGAACACAGAAGAGATAAGAAAACTACACCACCACCGACTGTCTCTTCCCAGCCACCTATTCCCTCCTACCTGGAAAGGCCACCCTCCTCTTCAGGAGAGAGAGAGAGTCCCTTTCCTGCCACTGGCAATGACCTGATGTGGGAGTGAATGTTATGACAGCACCACGGCCAGACCCTCGTGTTCTTTGAGCCCACCTCATGTCATTGCCAGAGGCAGGAAAAGAGACAGGTTTCTTCCCAGCATGGATCACAGGGAACATGGGTCACCAGGGCTCTTCCCAACGTTGGTCCTCCAATGGGGGATGAAGCTGGAGGACTGCACGAAGCTCTTCCTGCAGTCAGGCCATTTGCAGGCCTTCCCTTACTGGTGTGTCCGTTGGTGTTCAGTCAAGTGAGAGTTCCTGGAGAAGTTCTTCCCACACTGGGGACACTCGTAGGGCTTCTCCCCGGTGTGGATGCGGCGGTGGCTGACGAGGTGGGAGTTTTGCTTGAAGCCCTTCCTGCAGTCGGGGCAGCGGAAGGGCCTCTCCTCGGTGTGAATCCGCTGGTGCAGGATGAGATGGGAGCTGATCCGAAACCTCTTCTGACACTCAGGACACTTGTAGGGTCGTTCCCCAGTGTGAATCATCTGGTGGCGGATCAGCTCAGAGCTGCAGCTGAAGCCCTTCCCACATTCCCCACACTTGTAGGGCCATTCCCCAGTGTGGATCATCTGGTGGCGGATCAGGTTGGAGCTCCGGCTGAAGCTCTTCCCACACTCCAAGCACTTGTAGGGCTTCTCCCTGTCATGAAACTGCTCATTCACCACCAGCTTCGAGCTCTGGCTGAAGCTCTGTCCACCTTCCTGGCACAGACTGGGTCTTTTCTCTTCAGAGCACTCTGGGCTGGGTTTGGAGCCCCTCTTCCTGCAGGATCTCTGGGGCTTTTCCTCCCCATTGGATTCCAGCACTGTGGAACCACTCGAAACGGCCTCTTCCATGAGGCTCTGCTGCGGGGATTTGTCCTCCCTGGTCTCCATCTTCAGCTCCTTGTCTGGGGGAGGAACAAGGACAGGATGGGATTTGCCTCCATGCCAGAGGGAAGGGGAAGGAGATGCCCCCAGTGCATCCCCGGGCGGTCGGCGCTGGCAGCGGGGTTGTCCTGCAGCCGGGGGCAATGCTGGGCTGGGAGATGGAGCAGGAGAGGGGGGGAAAGGGGCAGTGACTTCCTCCTCACCTGCCTGGGTGTCCTGGGGCATTGTCTCGGTTTGAAAAGACAGGTGTCTGCTAAGGAAGACAGGATCCTCTCTTGAAATAGAAAATGTAAACCCCTTCCCTCCAAATTATGATGATTTTGAAATTAAGGGTTTCTCGGGGAAAAATATGGGCATAGGAATAACAGTTCTTTCCTAGAAAAATACAAATGCTATTGGACAAAGAAAAAAAACCACTGACTGAGTCAGAATACGACCTGACACCCTGTGGGTCAGGATGCTGGCAGCAGTCCCAGGAAATGGGGGCTGCAGTCCTCCTGCAGTATGACAGGTGTGGTTGTGTTGAAGCAATGATCCTGTAGAAGGGTGAAGTTTTCCTCTGAAGGTCCAGTGGTGGTGTTGTTGGGAATCTTCCTCTGGGAATCCAGTGGAGAAGAAAAGCTGCTCCACTGAGAATGCAGTGGGAAAAGGATGCCGATGGCCTTCAAAGTCCGAGATTATAAACAGGCAGGAATGCTTGGCCCCTCCCCCTGGGCGGAGCATCTCACAATGGGATGATGTCATTTTTCTCAGTCCTGCAGGGACATTCAATGGCCCATTAAGAGAAGATATTTCCTGCAGGAAAGATTGGTTCTGGAAGAGATAAAGAAAACTGGTCAATTAACAGATGATAACTGTATCACTTCTAAGAGATGGGAATTGATTACACACGCCCAGCTACATCAGGTAATTTAGAGATATTGACCCTTGTTCTGCCACTGCAAGATTTGGGAGAAAATACCTTTGACCACTACTTTTCCATTTTCACAGACCTTGGAGAGGACCCAAAAATCTCCCAAGATGGGGTTTGGAGGCCTCATCACACAACCAGCAGGCAGAGGCTGCGGGCTCTGGGCTCAGTGGCATGGAGACTGAGGAGAGAACAGGAGTAGCCTGGGAGGGGCTGAAGGGTGGTTTCAGAGATGGTGGAGCTTTTCTTCCTAGAGGAGATAAGCATGAGAAGGAAATAATGGCACCAAGGGCAGCTGGAGAGGCCCAGACTGGACAGCAGGAGAAAGGAATTTCTCTCCCAGGGCAGGGCTGTGGTGCAAGACGTCCCCCAGGAGCAGCCTGGAGCAGCCCAAGGCTTTGTGTGGCCTGGCAGCTCCTGTGCACAGCCCAGCAGGGCTGGACCACTGCCTGCAGCCAGCCCAGGCACAGCCCAGAGGCACAGAGAGCTTCAATCAGTCAGGGCTGGGAAGGTGCTGAGAAGTGCCTGGGGCACAATCACTGCCAGCCCTTGACACAGGAACCTCTGGCTGCAGGACAATGCAGCTGCAGCTCCTGCAGTGTTCTCCTAAGGCTGGAACATCCCAATGCCCACAGACTCTGTGAGTCCATTCTCTGAGGCCAGGGGTGGCCAGGGCTGTCCTGCAGAGCAGGGTCCTGCAGCCCAGGGCACTGTGCTGGGCCAGGGCCTCTGCTGCCTGCCAGGGACAGCTCTCAGCCAGCCCTGGGTGCTTCTCACAGCACTGGGGGACAAGATCTGGCTGCAAGGAGACAGCTGGTAAGGCTTGGAAGTGTTCTCCTTCTGTGCTGAGGATGCTGCATTGTTCAGGACTGCTCCCAGCACGGCACTGAACTGCAGAACATTTCCAAGTAGATTCTACAGGGAGAACAGCAAGGCAGGGGCTGCATAAAAGGGAAAATCCTTCTTTTTTAATCTACTGCTCTGGGATGCCTGGATGAGAAATTGCACATAGATATTCGTCTCAGTTCAGGTGGAGAAAAATAAACAAGTTTTCTCTCAGATCTGAATAAACCAGGCAGTGACAGAAATCAGCACAGTGGCCTTCAGAGGAAGCATCTGTGTTGCTTTTCCAGCCTGCTCAGGGTTGCTCTGACGTTGCCATCAGAGGCTGCAGAGCCAGAGCTGCCCCTGGGCAGTGCCTGAGCTGGGAGGGCTCTGTAGGGCAGAGCTGAGCCCCCAGGGCTGGGCTGGGCTCTGGCAGCTCAGGCAGGGCCCAGCCCAGGGCACAGGGAAGCAGCTGCTGGCAGGGACAGCTCCAGGCAGCAGAGTCCTGGGCAGGCAGTGGGGGAAATGTGCCCCTGTGAAAAATCCATATTATATACCTCTATGCACATATTTACTATATGTATTATGCTGAAAGTTATGCTGTATTAACTTTTAATAATATAGTAAATGTAGTTTTGTAATCAAAATCAAGCATTAGTAGTTAAAATAGAAACTATGTGTGTGAGATCTTCTTTTTATTAGAAAAGGAGAAGATAATCAAGGAATTCTTCACACAGAGACAACAACTACAGAAACCCGTACATTTTCCAGAGAAGAGGAATTTATGGTTTTCCTTATCAACAGAAACAAAGTTCTTTAAGCC